>NW_026057578.1:1587357-1592704 GCF_023721935.1 Panthera uncia | reverse complement strand
CGGCCAATGGGCGGCGTTCGCGGGCGCGTGCGCGCAGGTGGGGCGGCGGCGGCGGGGCCCTGGCGGGGCCGGGGGCCGGGCCCGGGACTCCACCCGCCGCGGCCGCGGCCATCCTCGGACTGAGCCCGCCGGCCGCCCGCCGCTGCCGCCCCACCTGCGCGCACGCGCCCGCGAACGCCGCCCATTGGCCGAGGCGCCCCGCATGCAAATGAACCGCTGTCGTGCTTTTTCATTGGCCCGCACGGCGCGGTGGGCGGACCGCGGAGTTCGCTGGCTTTGGGGGGAGGGGGAGGAGGACGGTGGGCGGCTTCCCTGGGTCCTAGAGGCAATTCTGCTGCGGCCGTCAAGGCAGCCGTGTCACCTAAGGTTCGAATCCCCGCTTCGGAAGCAGGAGCTTCGGGGCGCTGGCGCCCTGTTCTTCTTGCTGGGTTGCGGATTTCGTGGTCAGCCTCCGTTGAGCCTGAGTCTTTAGGCTCCAGCTCTTGTCTCCTCTGGGGTGTGTGTCGGTGCTGGGAGCTGGGGTGTGGGGGCGGAAGCTGTGCCGCCTGCCCTCTGCAGGAGAGGGGGCTTCAGCTTGCAAAGGGTCATCTCCTCGAGGAGCCCCAAGGCTCCTTGGAATGGCAGGTGGTGCCACCTGGCTTCCCTCACTGACTGAGGAAGACACTGAGGGTCTGAAGGGAGAAGGCACTTGCCTGGGATCACGCGCAGATGGGGGCAGTGCTGGGCCTTCAGTCTCAGGCAGGGTCTTGCAGTTCCCTCAGCAGCAACGTGACCTGAGCCTTCGTGGTGCCTCGGCCTCACTTTCCCATTCTGTACCCAGGTGACCCTGACCTCAGAGCAGGTGGCTTCATGCTCGGGTACTGCCCTCTGGAGCCCCCAGGAGCCCATCTGTGTCTTTGGGGGGGGGGGGGGACAGGGTCCCGCCACCACCTCGTCTGCTCCGTCCAACTTTCTGCCTGAGACAACGACTTCAGGGTACTGTCAGGATTACTCAGGCTCAGTGAGGGACATCCCAGCACGGGGTCAGCAGTGCTGCTGCAGATCCGGGCACCTGCTGCTGGGTTGGCCCAGTAGTGCCTCTGCGTGTAGCTGCTGGGCACACACCCTGATCCAGGGAATCTTCTGAGCCCCTGCTGGGGAGGGCGTGGGGCGGGGCGGGGCAGACGCAAGCTGGCTGTGTGCTTCCGTGTGAGGGCAGGATGAGTGAGGGAGTCTCCCATCCCAGCTGGGGGCTGCTGCACGGCCACTCCCCCTTCAGTCCCCCGTACCCACCTCCCACTGTGGCCATGTCCCCTCCCACTGATTTTCATTTGCCATCACAGGTAGGCTCTCCCAGCGTCCGGCCTGTCCTCTTTCCTCTTCCCGATGCCCTACCAAGTTGGCCTTCAAGGCCTCTCCTGTGCTTGGGAGGGAGCGGACAGTTTCCCGTCAGGCAGAAAGTGGGGCTTGACCAAATGTGTAATGAGGACCGAACGCGGGCCGCCAGGCACTCACGGGCAGCAGAACTGCCCTGTGAAGGTCCCTCTTGGGGAGTCCCTGTGCCCATGGGTGGTGCCCACTGCCGCTGCTACCTGCCGGTGCGCGGGGAGTGGGCAGCATGGCGACTGGGGCAGCCAAGAGCCTGAGCTCCGGATTCGGCCTCCTCTGCCACCTGCCAGCTGGGCCACCTTGGGTCAGCTGCTTACCCTCCCCGACCTTCAGCCCCTCTGTGAAGTGGGGGCACTGTGTGTGACTGGCGGGGCTCCTGGAAGGAGTGAGACCAGAGCTGTGAAGTGCTGTGCCTAGACACAGAGTGGACCCTCAGTCCTGCCCAGTGGTACTAGAGGGGGGGCCCTGGCAGGTGGGCAGCTGACAAACGGGCAGCTGACAGTTGAGCTGATGTCAGACGAGGAAGTTGAGAAGGGGGTGATGGGGGAACGGAGTGATGGAGGACTGTTATCTTTTGCTCCCCGGCCCCATCCATGCTTGTCTGCACACAGCTTTTATTTGATGTCAGATCAGAGCAACTTTTAACAATAGGAGTTTTCACGCACACGCACACACGCACACAGACGTGCACCTCCCGCCCCAGCTTCCCTCTTAGGCATTTAGTCCCTCTGATCTCTGGGGCCAGCAGGTGGGCAGGCCAGTGAGTGAGGGGGAGTGGTGCTCCCGTTGTCAGACCTGCACCCTCAATTTGTCGCAGGCCTTACCCGGCCCAGCCATTGCCCTGTATCCTGCCTTTGCCCAGCACGAGCAGTTCTCAAACTTCTCAGACTTCGAGTGCAGGCCTGCTCCCAAGACCCCAGTTCAGTGGGTCTGGAATGGGGCCTGGGAGCCTGTTTAAGCTCCTCCCCCAGAGGGTACTGAGACACACCCTCCTAAAGTGACAATGGCTGAAGGAGCAGGGTACCCCTGAGGGCTAAGGGTGCAATCCTGGCCCAGCCGCCCTGGGGTCCTGCAGGTGTGGTCTGGGGACACAGGAGTAGTCGGTCAGTGAGGAGGGTACTCCGTGTGGGGGCTGGGGCACATTTTCCGTTCTGTTCCCTGCAGCCCTCCCCAGAGTTTGCCCTGGTCCCTGTACCCTCTGCAAACGGGGCTGGTTCTGTTCCCAGGCCTGGATGCATTCAAGAGCCCAGGTAGTTGGAGACCCAGCTGACCCCCTGACTCTGCCAGCGGCACATGCCATCCCTTACACCTTTGTTCTTGGATACCCTCTCCAGTGGGGCGCCCACTGGCCTCCCAACACCCTGCCGCCCGCTGGCCTCCCACCACCCTGACTGCCGGCACGTTTGCAGGCTTCCACGAGGGGGCGCCCGAGACCACCACTCGCATTCCGCCCAGTCAGGGAGGGGGTGGCCAGGCGCGCAGGGCCCTGGGGGTCAGGGATGCCAGTGGAGTCTGAGACCGTCAGAAGTGGGGGCACTGCCCAGGAAGGGTTGCCTACGTGCAGCAGGGGTGGGGATTGCGCTGGGCTGGAGTCTGAGTCACCCCTGCCTCCCCTGCCTCTGAGAACCCTACTGCCCCCCAAAGGAGCAGATGGGGTGAGGGTCGAGCGCCAGGACTAGCTGGTCAACCTGAGATGGGTGGTGATGGAGGGGTCCAAGTGGCCAGCCAAAGACCCCCTCTTGGCCTTTCCAGCCCCTGTGGGGATGGTCCAGGTCCCCGTCCCCTCCTGCCCTGTGCTGGGCTGTCAGTTGGGTGTGGTGCCCCCGGGAGCAGCTAAGTCTCCTCCCAGCTGCCATTGCTTGGTGGGGGGCTGCCGTCCTCGGGGTCCCTTGGGCTCCCGGACCCCTCATGTGCTGTCAGGGGCTCCCCCGGATTCCTTCTCCCTGGGGGTGGCTTCTTGGAGGCTGTGGAGAGTAGACCGAGGTTAGGTGGCAGGCAGCAGTCTGTGTCTCCCTCGCAGTGAGGCTGGGTTCTTGCCCAGGGCCCTGTGGGCAGCGTTTGGACAAGGGGAGCTGGTGCGTTCCTGGAGGCACCAGACACCGGCGCGGGGCTGGTCCGATTGGAGGGCGGGCTCTCCCCCCAGGCGTGTGACTCAAGACCATTTGGCCCCAGTGCCTCGATGCCTTGCTGAAGGCCCAGGACCTTCTAGATAAATCCTGCTTCTCGGGAAATGCTCTCAGAATCCCCGAGACACTGGTGGGGTGCCTCCATGGGCCTAGGGCGCAGTTGGTCTGTCCTCGGGACCCTCGCAGGTAGGTCCTGCCAAGATGCTGGGCCCTAACGGAACGAGGGCTCTGGGTTGGATAGGCCACGTTGGAATCCTGGCCCCACGTACCAGCCCTGTGGCCTTGGGCAGATTAACTCTTGGGGGTCTTGGTTTTCCCACTGTGCAACAGTGATGCCCCGTCACCGGGCAGGGTGGTGAGGCCCACAGGCAGTTGATTCCATCTGCCACCTTGAACCTCCGCGTGGGCACAGGACCCAAGGGCGCTGCCCCCGGAGCCAGGCGGTGCCCGCCACAAGCTGGGCGACGCCGCCGTTCTCGCTGACGGGCAGTGTGTGCGTTGCAGGGTTTGGGTGGGTGTCGGCTTGGGAGCCCCTGGGTTCGCCCAGGGAGGAGACCGGGGATGGGACTTGGCTCAGAGCAGAGGGCGCGGTGGATACCCAAGAACCCCTGTGGACTGTGGCCACCAGGACAGTCTCCGAATATGCCGAGCAGGAAGTGCCTTGAAATATGACAGGTGTGCTGGCCTCCTCCATGGCTCGCCCGAGCAAACACAGGCCACTGTCGCTTTCCAGGCAACAATGGCACATTGTGGCGGCCACAGCCCAGCCTGCCTACTGCCGGTCTGCTTGCACAAACACCAGGGCGGCCTGTGTTATTAGCTCAGGCTTTCACAGGTTTTCAGCCCAGCTGCCTTTGTGGCCTGACCAGGAAGTGAAAGGTCATTCTGATACCCTCCGGCCGGCTCGGGCGGCTCTCCTGGGAGGGGCCCACAGCACCGCCCCCGGCAAACATTCCAGCAGCCCCCACCGCCTCAGTGGGAACAGACACACTCCCAGCCCAGAGGCCTGCACCCTTTGTGATGCCCCTCTCTGAAGGTGGACAGGAGGGTCTCGGAGACCCCCGCCATGAGGGGCCAGGAGAGGAGCAGGACTTCCGGGCCACCGGGCTTGGGGGCTGCTGTGGCCCAGGAAGCCCCTTCGCCCTGATGCCAAAGACGGTGATAACAACTGTCCTCAGCCTTATCCCATGGAAGTCTCACACTCACTCTGCTACTGCCACCCCCCCCCCCAACTGCCGGTTCTGGGGGGAAACTGAGGTTCGGGGTGACGGGACTGGCTCAGGCGGGACAGTGAGGCCGAGAAGAGCCAGGATCCACACTGTCCTGACCTGGGTCCCTGCTCAAAGGGGCCTGTGCCAGGGGGAGGTGCAAGGGCTGGTTTCTGTTCTGAGCGGCCACAAAGGTGGGGTGAGGGCCCTGTACTTCGGCTGCCCCTCACCCCGTCCCGACGGCCGGTTCCCCGCGGTACCTCTGCACCAGGGGCCCGCGGCTCGCTTCCTCTTCTGCTGCAGGCTCTGCCCTCGCTCCTTGGTGCAGAAGCACCTGGGCCCCTCCCGCGGTGTGCTGGGCTTGGCCCCCACCTCGCAGCTCTGGCCCACCTAGGGGTGTGGGGGTGGGGTGGTCAGGACGAGGGCCCTCCCCCCAGCCTGGGCGCACCTGAGGGCCTGGGGGTGTGGTCAGGACGAGGGCCCTCCCCCGAGCCTGGGCGCACCTGAGGGCCTGGGGGTGTGGTCAGGACGAGGGCCCTCCCCCCAGCCTGGGCGCACCTGAGGGCCTGGGGGTGTGGTCAGGACGAGGGCACTCCCCCGAGCCTGGGCGCACCTGAGGGCTGTGGGGGTGTGGTCAGGACGAGG
>NW_026057578.1:1542052-1587347 GCF_023721935.1 Panthera uncia | reverse complement strand
AGGGCCTGGGGGTGTGGTCAGGACGAGGGCCCTCCCCCGAGCCTGGGGCAGCCCAGGCGGCTCATCGGCCCCGCCCCACGGAGCGTGCGGCTGGGGATCTACCTCACCTCATCGTCGGAGGTGTCTGACTCGTCCAGGTCGTCCGACTCCAGCCACTGCACTTGGGCCTTGCTGAGCTCTGCAGGACGCAGGGTGTGGGTCAGGCCGGGGTGGGGGGCCCCTGGAGCCTAGCGGATGCACAGGCCTTTCTAGCAGGCCAGACTAAGAGTGGCAACTGCAGACGACACTGAGGCACCGAGGGGCCGAGTAACCTCCCCAGTGTCTCCGGGACCCTCTGCTGCGGCCCCACCTGCTGGGCTATCCCAGGCTTGGTAGCTGTGTGACGGGGAGCTCAGTACATGCCCTGAAGCCCTAATTGCTAGGATGGTCTTCCCTTCACTGCCTATGATCAGAGATGTGCCTGCCCTGGGCCCCCAACTCTTTTCTGGGACTGCAGCTGGGGTGCCAAGCCCTAGACCCAGGGTTTGGCAGAGCAGGTCCAGGGGGCTGAGCTGGGCCCTCGGACGGGCTTCCTCGGCGGCCACTGACCACGGCCCCTCCCGTCCCACTACCGCGCCAGGTGCTCCTGACCCCAGGCACTCATCCTACCTGGGTGGCCATCAGCATCGGGCCGGTGTGGGTGGGGGGGAGGTTTTGGTCTCCCCCTAGCTTCATCTCCCGTCCCGCTTGGAGAGGGCACGTTGGGGTGGGGCCCTGGAAGAGCTTGGGAGGGATCCTGGGGGCGAAGCGAGGAAGCAGCTGAATTCATCTGAGCCCTGCCCCCAGCCCAGCCTTGGGCACAGCCTAGCAGGCTCTGGCTGACTGCAGCTGGAGGGTAGCATCGCCTCTAGTGTGAATCAGGCAGCCAGGCTGTGTCACTGGGGACCGACCTGACGGAAAGAGGGGGGAGCACGGCCTGGGCCTGGCTGGATGCCGGGCCTGGGTTGGAGGCGCGTGGAGGCCGAGAACAGGGGTGGGCCCCTTACCGCAGGACTTGGGGGTCCTTCTGCCTCTGGAGCTCTGGCTCCCTTGGTGCCATTGCTGAGTCCCCAGGGTACAGGCTGGGCAGGCGGCTCTGCTCCGTGGGGCGGCTCTGGGCTGGGAGTGTGGGCAGCTGGGGGGCTGAGTGACCCCGGCTGGTCAGGAGGCTTGGGGGCATCCCGGCCCCGGCCGCGCTCCGAGAGGTCCAGGGGCTTGTCTGGGACATAGTCCTGTGTGGCTGTGGCTTCCTTTCCCCTGGGGCTACCTGGGCCGGTGGGCTGTGTGTGTCCCCCTCCGGACAGGGCTGCCTCGCCCTGGGGGCCTTCTGAGTCAGAGCTGACTGGTGGGGAGGGTGGGGTGCCCCCCGGCGGAGGCGGGCCCCTCAGCCTGGCACTGCCCATCCGCCCCTGTGCCCGCAGCTGCTGTCCCTCCAGCCGAGGGTGTCGCATGTCCACTGGGCCCCCCGGGAGGCCCAGTGGGCCCATGGGCTCCTCCCAGGCCTCTGCCTCTCCAGCCTTCAGGCCCTGGGGCCGGGGGCCGCTGGGGGCTGAGGCGGGGACTTGGGGGCCGCCGTGGGGGCTCTGAAGGTGCAGGGCCAGGTGGCGGTTCAGGAGGCAGAGGCGGTCAGCCTGGAGGGAGCGCTTCAGGGACTCATAGGTCATGACCGGGTGCCGGGCGGCCCACAGAAAGCTGCAGGGAGAGGAGAAGCCCTGGGTTAGCCCCCATTTCACAGCCCGGCTGCCCCAGCTCGCAAGGCAGGCCCGTGCGCACGGTCGTGGAGGGGCCAGAAGTGACCTGGGGCCCAGGGCACTGAGGAAGGAGCTGCACACGGAGATCTTTCTCTCTTCCGGGCCTTAGCTGCCTGCTCTGGCCCCGGCCCCTGTGTCCCGACCACACGATGCTCTCAGACATTGAGGATGGTCGGTCTTAGACCACTTCCGAGAGGGTTCCCGGGGCTCAGTCCCCATCTGCTACCCCCACACCTCCCTCCCCTTGTCCTGGCCGCCTCCTGAAAAGTGGGACCAGATTTGGAGACCGGGCAGTCTGCTGGGGTGGCGGTGGCAGGCAGGGCCTCACCTGTCCAGGGGGAGGCTGTGCTCATTGGGTGGGCTGGGGGGGCTGCTCCCGGTGAGCGGCAGTGCGGGTGTCCCGTTGGTGGAGACCCGGTCAGCAGAGCATGCCTGGGACCCAGGCCGCACCACGGCAATGGTCCCGTGCAGCTGGTTGGAGATCCGCTGGGGGCTCTGCGCCGGGTGGACGCGTCAGCCTGGGCGGGGGCGGCTGCCGGCCTCTGCCCTTGTTCTCTGTGACTTTGGGCAAGTTAGCCGCCCGCTCTGAGCCTCGCCTACACCCAGCAGTCCCTGGCTGGCCCACCTGCCACGTGGGGCTGGGCGCCGTGCCCGGCACAGAGCCTGGGGCTGCCTGGAAGAGGGGAGCAGGCTTGGGGGCCTTCGTGCTCACCGTGTCTGGGGCCCACGTCTCGGGCAGGCTGGCGCTTGGGGAGATTCTGGCTACTGGAGGTGTCCTGTACCCCGTGGACTTTTCTGTGGGAGGAGAAGCAGTGGGCAGGGCCGGTGAGGAGGCACTCGGAGGGGTGGGCAGCTCCGTCCTCCAGCCAGAGGGCTCCTCAGTGGTGCCCAACTTTCTGGCCTCTTGTCCCTCACGGCACCTCCCCTCTGGGGACTCCCACCTGGATGGTTGTCCTCGGCCTCCTCATGGCCTCCCGATGTCTTCTCGATGGCGGCCTTCCGAGCGCCCGGGGAGGGGAGTAGTAGGGGTGAGGGGGGGTCTGAGGCACCCTCCCTGTATTGGGGCTTGAGCCTGACTCCGGAGGGGAGACAAAGACAGGGAGGGTGAGCAAGGGCGGTGCCAGGACCAGGAAGGCCAGGGCGCACCCTCCTGGGGGACAAGCCACCCCTGCGGGGACACTCAGGTGACCAGGAAAGCACTCGCTCTTGACATTGCCTGAGACTCCGCCGTCCATGGCTCCACAGGGCTAAGACCTTGATGGCTGCCGCGGGTGTTGGGGACCCAGCTCAGTTTCTAGGGTGTCCCCCAGGCCCCCACTTGTTGGACTATGAGAGGTTAGAAGTCTGTGCCGTGGGGATGGCCTGTGGGGACCCCCTGGGGTCCTGTGCCCTCCTCTCTGCACCAGTGGCGGGGGCCTCCCGTGGAGGGGGTTTGGGGAGTGTGGGTGCTCACCTCCCCCACTCACCGTGGGCCCCGAAGCCGCTTTATCTCCTCCTTCAACGTCTCGTTTTCCCCCTGCAGGCGGTTCAACTCGTTGGCTGCAAAATGCGCTGATCAGTGAAGAACTCGGGGAGGAGAGGCAGGGCAGGGACAGGGTCCCCACAACACCAGGGAAGTCCCCCTCCTTGGCCTGTCTGCCAGCTGTGACTCCAGCACTCGGCCCGGGGTCTGGCAGCCCACAGGTGCCCCGTAAGTGCTTGCTGTGTGAGTGCGTGGTTGGACGCTACTGAGTAAACAGCACCAGGCTGTGGAGGCCGTCAAAAGTGGTGGGGACCCCCCCCCCCGCCCCCCCCAACGAAGCTTGTCCCTGGGGCGCCCCCTGGGGGACAGGCGGCTTGTCCTCCTCATTGGCAGGTGGGGGCTCCGGACTCTGTGGGACTGTCCTCATCACAGGAAGGAGGGGTTGCGTCCCGAGGTCGGGGGCACCCCCAGCCCAGGTGACTGACCAGTGAGGGACATGCCGGGGCCTGCTGGGCCTTTTTTGTATCGCTGTCTGTTTCCCCGAGACCCCCGTGTCAGGCCGAGCAGGTCCTGGGGGTCCCGGGACCCCCTGGGGGGGGCGACAGAGAGGTGCAGGGTAACGGGCCAGGGCTCACTGAGGAGGACGGGGGGGATGGGGTGGGGCAGAGCAAGGTGCAGGGTGACAGGGGCGGGGCTCACTGAGGAGGACTGCGTGCTGCAGGTTCTGGAGGAGCGAGTTCTCGAACTCCTGCTGCTTCTTCCTGGCCAGCTCCTGGGTGACCATGCAGCGGTCGCACAGGCCAGCTCGCAGCCTGCGGTGTGGGGCGGGGGCAAGAGGCCACTCTCAGGACGGAGACCGGGGCCCCCAGAGGGGGCTGGGACCCTCGTTGCCCTGCTCCGGGGACGCGGCCCTGCCTTCCGCTGACCGCGGAAGCCCCGGCACGTGGGCTAAGCCTTCCCTGTTCTGCCAAGCGTGAGAAGGAGCCGCGGAAGTGCCTTTTACTCAGGGCTCGGCAGCACCGCCCGGCTCAGTCCCCCAGCGCGCGAGGCCTCCCGGCGGTCCGCTTGCCCTCCCGCCCCACCCCTGTCCACTCACCTGTTCTCCAGCACCCGCACGTTCTCCTTCAGCGCCTTCTGCTGCTCCCTGAGCTGATGGTTCTTGGCGCAGAGCTCTTCCACCCTCTGGGCGTCCCTGTGGGGGGCGAGCCGAGGCGCGGGTTCTGCTCTGCCCGGGGGGCCCCTCCTGCCGGGGTGAGTCCCGGGCTGGGTCCTGCGGGGTGCACCTGCTGGGAACGCTGGTAGAGCCGGCCTTACGAGGGCGGTGCCGGCCCAGCGGCCCAAACGCGAGCGTTCGTGGCCACCTTGGCGACCGGCCGCGTCCACGCGCTGCTGGCGGTGGCACAGAAGTGCGGCCGTCTGTGAAGTGGCGATGCGAAAAGCTGCCCCGCGGGCCCTGGGGGTCTCACTGTTGGTGCCCTGGGTGCCCCGAGCGGATACGGCTTGCCCCCCCACCGGAGGGCCCCTGTTCGCTCGGCGGGGCTTGGAGGTTCCAGTCCTGGCTGCAGCGGCTACTCGAGGCACGGCTTCGGACCGGTGACTCAGCCCCGCCCCCAGCCCCGAGGCTCAGTTTCCCCTTCTGCATCACTGGATGGGGGCAGCGTTAGCGCCCTGGACTGTGGTCATTGTGTTTCCCACTGGGTTCCCACTGGGCCGGGGTCTGTCCTGACTCACCGGCATCTCTCGGAGTTCAGCTCTAGGAGTTTATTCTGCAGACCTAGGGGAGCCAGGAAAGGGGTGGGGGTCACCTCCTGTCCCTGGCCGTCAGGCAGGGCCCTCTGTGGACCCCCGCCGCCTGCCTGGACCCCCTCACTGATTCCCCAAGGCCATCCCACCGGGCCGAGTCCTTGAGGGGTGTTTTCTGGGGGCACAGCCAGTGTGGAAATAAAACCCGCTCTCTGGGGAAGCCCTTGCCACTGGGCTGGAGTCTGACTTGGGCCCACACAGTCCCCACCTCTCCAGGTCACCGGGGAAGAGATCCGGGCCCCTCGGGCCCTCAGGGTGGTGTGTGAGGGCTGTGGGCCGGCCGAGAGTGAGGGGAGTACACTGGCCCCAGCCCCGTGATGGGGGGTGGAGTGGACAGGCCTGTGGGCTGGGGCAGATCTTGGCCTCGGGGGTCCTGTCGGGGAGCAGGATTTCAGCTCTAAACCCTGGAATGCTCTGGATGGGCCTCCATCCATCCCTGGAGGTGGGCAACCACACGGCTGTGGGCCGCCAGCACCCCTGCCCCGCCCTGGGTGAGGGGCTCATCTCAACCCAAGCGTCTGGCTTTCTGTTGGAGGCCTGGCTTTTTATTTCTGCTCTGCTGTCGGCTGACCCTTTGGGAGAACACCTTCCAGGGCCACACTCAGGGATGCTGATCTGAGGCTGGGCGCCTGCCTCCTCTGGGCTCTGGGTCAGGACTCCCCGTCTGGGCCTGGAAGGCAGGGCCCCCAGGTCTGGCTAGATTTGGAGGTTCGTGGAGGAGCATCCTGACCCGGCCCAGGTGAGGGCTGTGGACACCCGCCCCCCGTGGCACTCACCCCGGACCTCGTTCTCATGGACGTCCTTCAGCCTGTTCAGTGACTCCATGAAGCTCTCCATGGCTCCCAAGGGCTCTGGCCCAGGCCCCTCTGTGCTCAGGGTACAGGGATGGCCCCCTGGCCTCTACCGCCCCTCTGTCCCCAGCCTGTAGAGGAAGGCGTGGGGAGAGGTCACTCTGGCCGGGGCAGGGTCTGTGTATGCAGGCGCAGATCCGCAGAAACACACGCACCGGCCTCGTCTGCCCAGGGAAGCGGGCCCCGTACTGAGAGGCCACAGGGTCCTGAGGAGGGGGCAGGAGTCCCACTGACTGCTGGCCCCACCCCCTCCTCCCCACAGGTCCTCAGAGGTACTTGGTTGGGCCGTGCACACCTTGAGGGTCCACTGCCTGAGGTCAGAATTGAGGGGCCCCGGGGGCTGGGGCCTGGATGCCCTTGCCCTCCCTCCCTTCCAGGCCTTTCTGGGCCCCGGGCAGCCTGGAGAGGTCTCTGGCGGGCGGGCAGCTGGGAGGAGTGGGCTCACAGGGCCGTGGGTTCCCATGCCACGCCCCACCTCCCCTTGCCTGCCGCTGCCCTTGCGGCCACAGATTGGTCCCAGGCCCGGGAGGCTGGGCCACAGGTCAGGAGGCTGGGCCAGGCCTGGTCTGCAGTGGCTCCCGGCACCCATTACATGCTCTGTTAACCCGTGAGCTGGTTGCAACATGCAGAGCCCTTCTGGGAAGGTCTCTCTTCTAGGTGCTTCTCTGAGGGAAGGGGCACTGCCAGTTGCTGGAGCGAGTGCGGGCCTCCGACCCAGACCTCTGCTCTGGGCTGCCACGCGTTCAGGCTGCACTCCGTCCTGGGCCAGGCGGGGCGCCGTGCACGCCCTGTGTGTGTGTGTGGTGTGCGCACTGCACGCGTGGTATGTGTGTACGTGTATGTGCGTGTACTGTGCACGAGTACTGTGCGCACCCGTGTACTGTGCACGAGTACTGCGTGTGTGGTATGTGCCCGTATGTGCGTGTGCCATCCTGTGTGTGCGTGTATTAAGGGGTGCTGAGGCCCCAGCGCCCCTTCTCCCTGAGTTCGCCCCGAGTAATTGTGGATGGTCATCTGGACTCTGGCCTGTGTTTACCCAGGCTGCTGCCAGCCCCGCGGGATGGACGAGGCCCCGCCAGACGGACTCTTCCCAGGTGCACCTGGGGCTGGACCCCACCCTCTTCCTCTGGATCTCACCTCCAGGCCAGGGGAGGTGGCCTCTTCTGGGCTTCAGCCCAAGGAGCCCTGGGGTCCGTTGGACCCCGCAAGCAGGTGGCTGAGCTCCTGGTGCTCCTGGCCCCTCTCCTGCTGGCATCCCACAGCCGCCTGTCAGCCTCCTACATCCGCCCGGACCCCACCTTCCCTCTCCTGCTACGCCCACGGGGGCCCAAGTCACCCCCCTTCCCATGGGGACACACTCTCTGCACAGCACTGGGCCCTTCGAGGCCCTCGAAGCCTCCGCTCAAAGCTGCCCGTGGCCCCGTCACACCAGGCTGTGCCCAAGTCCTTGCCCTGGCGGCCCAAGGGAGCACCGTCTCATCCCGTTTGCGCTGACGATATGCACACGAGTGTTTGCAGCAACACCCACCGAACAGCCCCCCGCTGGGAACGCCCACGCGCCACTGCCAGTGTCCCTGCTGGGAGGGGTGGCGGCTGCCCCCAGGGGCCGTCATGCTGTGCCACCGCATGATGGGAGCCGGCCCGGAAAGCCGGCCCGACTGGCGATTCCTGCTCACAGAGCACAGAAGGGGCACGATGCTCTGAGCGCTTGGAGTTGGGGGTGGAACCCAGGAGTGTCCTTGACTGTGACCCCAAGAGAACCCAGGGGTCGGGGCCAGCCGGAGGCTTCTGAAGCTGCCTGAGGGAGACTGGACCGTGGAGTGTGGCTCTCAGCAGCCTCTTTGGACCTGAGGTCAAGCATCAAAGCACCAGGGAGCCTCGGCCGGAGGACGCGGTGACATCCACTGGCCTGCACTGGCTGTGGGAACCCACTGAACAGGGCTGGCCGCAGGTGCTGGGATGCTGGGGCCCCTTAGCTTGTTCTGAGGGCCCGCCTGGGCTCTGGGCCACCCCCAAGTGATGGCCAGGGGCACGGGGGTGGCTGCTCGGTGGCTGTGTGTTGAGTGGGGATGACAAGAGTTTAGGAGGGGCCCCACCTCGAGGCTGGGGGCTGGAGCTCACCTGGTGAGGTTAGGAGACAAGACCCGAGATTCTCGGGGCCGGGAGAGGCCAGCGCTCGAGCGAGGCATTAATGCCAGTCCCGGCCTGCTGTCCAAAGGGGGAAACCGAGGCCCAAAGAGATCACGTCATGCTCCCCAGCCACCCGGGAGGAAGTGGAGCTGGGGTTTGAACCGGCTCCGGGGTCCGTGGATGCTGTGCCCTGCCCCGCGCGCACCGCTGGCTCGTTCCCCTGTGGCCCCGCGGTGCTGGCTGGGGGGCTTTTAATCGTGCAGCAGGGCCCCCGGAGCCACGCAGTGAGCAGGGGCCTCTGCGGACTCAGGAGGCTGGGCGAGGAGCGCCAGGCAGGGGCTGAGTCGCGGTGCTTGAAATTCCACCCAGACCCGCCAGACAGGCCCGCGCCTGGTCCACAGGGAGCCGCCCGAGGGAGCCTCTGGTGCCCATAGGCCTGGGAGCAGCCCTGCACCCTGAGCCTGAGCGGGAGGTGGGCCAGGGTCCCCACGACGACACCAGGGTGCCGACGCAGGGCCGGTGGACCCCGTTCCCCCCACCTCAGGGCCCCTCAGGCCCCACCTGACGAGAGGAGATGGTCTCTTGCACGCGGGGCAGGGCATAGCAGCGACACAGGGCAGGTTGTCCTGGTAGCTGGAAATAGAGCTGGAAGGGATGCATCATGCGGCAGCCTCCCCTCCCCTCCCCTCCCACCCCTCCCCTCCCCTCTCATCTCCTCCCCTCTCCCGGAGAGGCCCAGAGCCATCCAGCTCATGGGCGACAGTGTTGCAGGGATTGTGTGACCTCCCCGGGGGGGCAGGTGACAGCGCATCTGGCTAAGGCAGAGTAGACAGACTCTGGGGTAGACCCTGTCCTGGCCTCCACTCTCCTGGAGGGGGGAGGGTCTAAGGAAGGGGCGGGAGGTGGAGGCAGGTGGTCCCCACCTGCCTGGAGCCAGCTGGTCCCCACCTGCCTGGAGCCAGCTGGTCCCCACCTGCCTGGAGCCAGCTCTCCCCAGTAGCTGCTCCGTGTTTTGCTGGGAGTGCCCGCAGGTGGGGGGCTGGGCCCCGGTCTCTGGGCCCCGGTGGCCTGTGCACAGGAGGGGGTGGCCTGAGTCGCTGGACGGGGTGCGATGGGGATGGAGGCCTGAGCTCTGCTCCTCGGGGCCCGTGGACACTCTGGACGCCTGTACCGGAAGGTCTCTGCTGGGGCTGAGCCCCCGGAAGGAGCAGGCTCCTTTCTATCTATCTAGGGACAGCTGTCCAGGTGACACCTTCCAGAGGACGCGTGTCCAGGCAATGCGCGTCCAGCCGAGGACCTGGCAGTGGAGTGCTCAGCTAAGTGCAGACGGAGACCCTGTGTCCACGGCCCGCTGTCCCTCCACCAGCACCTCCCTCACGTGGCCCCCAGATGGCTGATAGTGCCACGTACGGGGCGCCTCCTCTCTCAGACAAGCACGCATCCCACTGCCACAAAGACCCTTCGTAAGAGGGCAAGATCCCCCGGCCCCAAGTTCAGGGGACAGGCCTCAGACTCCGCCAGGTGCACACCTGCATCCTTGGACAGCTGTCCAGTGGGTGGACGCTTCGGGTCCCCTGGGTCTTCGTGGCTGTGTCCAGGGGGGGTGCCATCCGGCCCCCTCGCACAGAAGAGAGTGCCCAGGCCCCAGGAGAGGGCCGGATACACACACACGGGAGCCCCATGACCTTCCGAGAAGGTGTTGGGCGTCCGGGTCTGCAGACTCAGGGCTGAGCCTCAGCATAAGAGGCTCGAGTGTCTCCATCCACCCTCTCTGGGGGGCCTCGGTGGTGACGGGCAAAGCCTCTTCTGTGGCAACTTTGGCCAAGTCGCCCGCCTGGCTGTGCCTCCGTGTCCCTGTCCCTGACACAGACGGTGGGCATGTATCTTGACCTGGGCTCCCGGGGGCACCAGGGGCCCTGCCACCTCGGGCTGTCGGGTCTCCTTGGGTGCGGTGGGAGCCCCGGGGATCGGGCGGCTGGCTGGCGGTCAGGGGCCAGCCTGGGCGCCGGGCACCTGTCGGGAGCTTCCCGTGCAACGACTCATTGGGTCTCACGCTCACCCACGGAGTAGCTGTGGCAACCCCATTTTATAGTTGAGGAAGCTGAGGCTCGGAGTGAGGTCCCCAGCTTGCAAGGGACGAAGCCAGGGCACAAACCCATGGCCTGGGTCTCCTGATAGCTCCTGGGCCAGTTTATGCCCAGAGGGGCGTCACTGCCCGGTGGTCTCTAACATCACCTGTGCCACACGTGTGTGACGCCCGCACGCACACAGGGAGGCGACGGCATCCCGACAATATCCTAACACGCCTTCCTGCACACCCCGACACACAAACCCCACGCACGCGGTGCCGCCCTCAGTCACCCGCCCGGCCGCACACGCAGCCCTGCACAGGCCCGGGGAGAGCCGCACGCACCGATGCACGCACACAGGTCCGTGTAGCTGCGTACCCCACGTGTGCACACACGCACGCACGCACGCTCAGGGGAACAAGGCAGGTGTGCGCTTGCTTGGCGGGCTGAGGTTTTGCTTTGCGGCTCAGGTAACAGCGGGCCCTGCAACCTGACTCCGGGAGGATGGGCTGGCCCTCTGTGGCTGCGCCTTCCCGGGCTTCCTCCCCGAGGCCTGGTCAAGGGAGACTGCGCGGGACGCGCGTCCCTGTTTGTGGCTGCTTTTCGGGGGCCGCCGAGTGTCCCAGGGTGCCCAGCACTGCACCGGGGGGGGGGTGGCGCTGCGTACGACCCCCGCCCCCATGGCTGCACCCCTCTGCCCCGTGGGGGTCCAGGCGGTGGGGCGGGTCCAGGATGCGGTGCCGGCCAGCGGCCCATTCCTGGTGCCCCTGGATCCCCACCAGATGACGACTTCCCAGAGTTCTCTGCACCCCGTCCCTCTGCCCAGGAAGCCCACTGGGCCTCCTCCCCCGGCCCCCTCGGCCAGGGGCCCCAGGGCAGGTGGCTGCGCCTCTAATGCCCGTCAGGCCGACCCCCGCTCCTGCTCAGGGAGCAGGGGCTGGGCACCCCAGGGACCCCAGCCCCCTCCTTTCCCTCCCCCGTTGTTGGAGCTGCGAACCCTGGGGTCCCCGGGTACTCACATGGTCCTTCGCTGCAGCGACCTCCTGCGACCTCGGGCCGAGCCCCAGCGCTCCCCACCTGAGGGAGACAGAAGTGAGCAGTGTGTGAACTTGCACGGGCAACAAGGCACAATTTTGGCCAAACCCGCCGGACAGGTTCTGGGTTCTCTGAGCAGCAAGGAGGCCAAGACTGCCCCAAAGCTGCCAAACGGGCTCTGCCTTCGAACAGAAAGTGGCAAAACGGGTCGGGGCTGAACCACACAGACCCGGGATTGTTTCCCATAATTACCGCGGGGCCAGTTAACAGGGAGAATCCGGGGGCCTGGGCCGTGAGGGGAGGGGAGCGGAGGGGGCTGAGGTGGGTGGGGGCCAGAGGCCCGCGGTGTCCCTTTTTTGCCTCGCATCCTGGCTCCCCACGGGCTGACCTTTCCGGCCTCGGTTTCCCATCCGTACGGCGGGGATAATGGGCGCAGGCATGTTCTTCCCAGAGGTCAGGAGACGGAGATCCAGACCTGTGGTCGCAAGTGTCCCTGCTGCGTGTGGGGAGCCCCTGCGTGGTGGGCGCTCCCAGAGGGCCGGGTGTCCCAGGTCAGGGGCATCTCTGGGCCTCCGGGCAGGTGGAGGTGCTCGGTGAGGCTGGGCCCGGGCGGGGGGCTGCTGCGGTGGGGAGCTCTCCTGCGTTTGTTCTCTGTGCTGGGACGTCGTGGCCACGCTCGTGCAGAAACGGGCCGGCCTCTGCTTGCCCCATGACGCGTCCCCTGCACCCCTTGTCCTGCACCCCCTCGCTCCCCCTCCACACGTCCCCTCCATGCTCCCTTGCCCCCGCCCCCCACGCTCCCCTCCCCACACCCCTTCCGGGCGTCCTCAGGGCCCCACAGGAGCACCAGCCTCCCCCAGGGGCACTGAGTGCGCTCCAGGGAGACCTCAGGGCGAGAGGAGGAGGCCCGGGCTCCAGGCCAGGAGACCTGGTGAGGTCCCGGGAGGCACTTCCTGCTCCCTGGTGAGGCCCCGTTGGCGGCGGTGGCCGGGCCCGGGATCTCAGAAGGGGCTGGAGGTCAGCCAGGGCGATCCCAGGCTCTGGCTGGACCCTGGAGCTCCGTGGACGTCTCTGCACAAGGCCTCCCACCGGCCCTCCCGTCGGGGCCCATGCGTCCGCGTGCTGCCAGGCGCGGATCTGTGTGTGTGTGCGTGAGGGAGGGGGCGTGGGGACCGTGAGCGGATGTGCTTGGCCGTGGCTCCGTGAGCTGCCCCACACCTTGTGCGTGTTCACCTGCGCGTGTGCACACGTGTGGTGCGTTCTCTCGCGTGGGCGTGTGGCCGTGTGCGTGGTGGGAGTCAGACATGCGGGCTCTTGAGGCGGCTTTGCCTGTGTGTGTTGGGGTTGGGTGTCCCCGGGGGGGGGGAGGGAGGGGCCGAGTCAACCCCTCTCCCTCCGCGCTGCTGAGCCTCAGACCGTCCGGGGTCAGCTTGGCCGTGCCCTGCTCCCCCTCCCGCACCTCGGCCAGGTTTGAGTCGTGACTCTGCGCCCCCCTCCCCCGCCTTCCCCCGGAAGGGCTGAGCCATCTTGGGCCAGTCACCCAGCCTCTCTGAGCCGGGGCCTGCTCTGCCGGGCGGAATTTGTGACGGTGGCTGGGCCAGGGTTTGCCCCAGGAGGCGCACCCCGTGCCGGCCAGCGGGTGGGCAGGGGCCCTGGCCGGACCACGTTAGTAATCAAACAACAGCTGTAAGTTTCCAGAAGGTAAACACATCCGCCCCACAACCTTGTGACCCTGTGACGCTCACACCGCCAAGTTCACGATCGCCCAACCGTGCATCGCCGGGCGTGTGGATAACCCGTCAGTGGGCTGCGCTCGCCAGTGGCCAGGAGGGACAGTCCCCTAACACCCAGGGATGTGGACGAAAGTCAGCATCTTGTGGGCGAGGGCTGCTGCAGCCCAGAGGGACGGCGTTATGCAAAGTATACCTCAATAAAGTTGTTTTGTTTTAATAGACTTTCTGTTTTTTAATTTTTTGTTTATTTATTTTTGAGAGAGAGAGAGAGAGAGAATGTGAGTGCAGAGGGGCAGATACAGAGGGAGACACAGAATCCGAAGCGGGCTCCGGGCTCCGAGCTGTCGGCACAGAGCCCGGCTGGGGGGCTCGAACGAACTCACCAACTGTGAGATCACGACCTGAGCTGAAATTGGATGCTTAACTGACTGAGCCTCCCAGGCACCCCTAAATTAATAGACTTTCTTTGTTAGAGGAGTTTTAGGGTTCCCAGCAAAACTGAGAGGGAGGCACAGAGATTGCCCACAGACCCCTCCCCCTGCAGACTGGACACTTGCTTGGATGCACCATGGTCCTCAGAGTCCACAGTACGTTAGGGTCGCCCTTGGTGTTGCACGTGCTGCGGATCCGGAAACATACGGTTAGTGTCACACAGAGTGTTTCCACGGCCCTAAAATCCCCTGTGTGCCTCCTACTCATCCCTCTCCCGGCAGACACTGACCTCTTTACTGCCTCCAGAAGCTTGTGCCTTTTCCAGAAGCTCATCCAGGTGGAGTCAGTGTGCAGACTTTCGGATTGGCTTCCTGCACGTAGTGATGTACCTTTAGGGTTCTGCCCTGTGTTTTCACGGCTTGGTAGCTCGTTTCTCTCTCTCTCTCTTTTCAGTTTATTATTTATTTTGCGAGAGAGCTAGCCCAAGGGGAGGAGGGGCAGAGAGAGAGAGAAGGAGGGAAGAATGTCGAGCAGCCTCCTGGCCATCGGCGCAGAGCCCAGTGTGGGGTTCCATCTTGCAAACCGAGATCACAACCTGAGCCGAAACGAAGACTCGGGCACAATAGACAGAGCTGCCAGGCGCCCCATCTTCTTGGTGCTGCCTAAATCCCGCTGCGTGGACGGGCCATGGGGCGCTTACGCGTCACGCACCGAAGGGCATCTCGGACGCTCCCGGGTGTTGGCCATCACGAAGACGGCCTCTGTGAGCCCCCGCGTGCGGGTTTTCCGTGGACAGAAGTCCCCCGTCCTTCAGGTAAAATGGGACCATTGCTGGACTGAGCGGCGAGGCGGGGTTTCGTTTTGTAAGAACAAAGTCGATCTGTAGGAAACTAAACCGCTCTTGACGCAAGGACGTGTGACTATCCCGCCGCCCACGTGGTCACCCAGCGGCGTCGGCCCCTGGCCCCTTCCCTGGTTGCTGGGTGGACACGGCCCCAGCCCGGCCTCGGGGCAGAACACCCGTGCTGGGCACCGGCCTCGTTGTCCCTGTTCGCCCCGCCCGAGGCCCGATTTCTTTCAGGAGTCGTCCGGTTTCGGGTGTGGCCCCTGGGCTGCAGGGAGGACACAGCCCCGGCCCTCACCTCTGGGAGGTAGGTAGCTGGACCTGACATCACCGAGGGAACCCTGTCACCCCCCTCTGCACAGTGTGTTGGCACGGTGGTGGCTGGCTACTGGGGGACAAGTAAGTGTCCCCTGTTTTGCACTCAGGGCCCCCTGTTCCTACCGTTTCGCCGGAGTGGTGACAACCTCTGTCCCCGAATGCCGTGACCAGAGTCCCTTCGTGCCCCCTCCCCATCTCACGGGGAGGCGGAGGCCAGGGAGCGGGGTGTACCAGCTCGTGAGGGATCCGAGCCCGCTCTGTCTGAGAGCAGCACCTGTGCCCCCAACACGATGTGGCCTCTCCGCACGGATGGAGAGTCAGGTCCGGGGGCGGGTCCTCCCCTGGGCGGGGTCCTGCTCTGTCATCTCTCTCTAACTCTTCCTCCCCGCTGTGTGTGCCCAAGTCTGTCCCTGGACGTTCCCGGCGTGGGGTCCGTGAGCGGCCTTGCAGGCCTGAGGGGGGAGAGTGGGGGATTCACAAAGGGGGGGGCCGGTGACACAGGACTGGGACACACCGGTGAAGGTGCAGGGCCAGAGGGCGCATGTGCGTGGGGAGGCCTGGAGGGCCCATGAGGTCAAAATGGGCTGGGAGGTTAGTGGGGAGAGGGTGACGTGGCCCCTTCCCGAGACCTGGAGGCCACGGGAAGCCGTGTCTTCCCGCCTCCCTGCTCCATTGGGCTGGGTGTTGGGAGCCCTAGATCCTGAGGCCGGCTGTCTCTGATCCACCGGGAGACTCTGGCTCACGCCTCAGTTTCCCCAGCCATCTGCCCGGGAAGGGTGGATCCGTTTGGCCGACGTGAAAGTCCCAGCGGCCCGCAGACACAGGAGACCCCCGTGGAATGGCCCAGCTGGGCTGGGCGGCCCCCGGCGACATCTGGGGACCTTCCTTGCCAGTGCACCGAGCCGGAGACACTGGCAGGCCAGCCGGCAGCTTCGAGGAGCAGCCGGCAAAGGTTCTCCGGGGGCAGAGGAGAGAGGACAGGGAGCAGGCCAGCCGGAGGCCACTCTCTCTCCCACTCCTCCTGCCGGGGGGGGGGGGTTGCTGAGCCTCAGTTTACTCATCTGCAACCAAAGACAAAGGTGTGCAGATTGAATGAGATCACACCCTGGCATTCGTTCCTTCGTTTCACTCATTCATTCGTTCCATGCTTTCTGAAACCCTAGGTGCTGGGTGCCGGGGGCCGGGGGTGTGACGAACTATCTGGGCGGCAGCCCCCCTCGGGCGGCACGACGCCCAGGCCCCCAGCAAACGTGACTGAGACCGGAGACCCTTCCTTTGCCACCCGGTAAACTGACCAGCTGGAAACCGAGGCCCGGTGACCCGTGCAGGGGCGGCAGGGGGTCAGGAACAGCTCCCAGAGCCCAGCGCAGGGCTCTTCGGGGCAGGGAGCCCTCCCCCACAGCTGAGGGGCAGGGGCTGCAGAGCCGGGACCCCGGACCCCCCAGCGCTGCTTCCTGAGGCTGCTGGGGGCACAGTGCCTGCCCAGGGGTGAGGGGCGGCGCCCCCAGGCTCTGTCCCTGGCTCTGGAGGGCTGGGAGATAAGGCTTCAAAGGCCTCTGCAAATGCAGCTTGAAAAGCCCAGCCGTCCTGCTGTTTGTGCTGCTGGATTGATAGATGGGGGTGTGGGCATTGGCCCCACATAAATGGCTCAGCTATGAATGTGGCCCTGTAGAGGGGGGGCTCCGGGGACAAGGCAGTTATATCTGGGGCCTCTGTCCCCACCCTCGCTGCAGACGGGCTTCTGACGACCCGGCGGCGGGGTGCTGTGCGCCCAGCTTGGGCCAGGCTGCGGCTCGCGACGGGGGCAAGCGTGGACCTGGTCTGGGCAGCTGGGAGCGGGGGGCACCCCTCCACCCTCCTTCCACGTGGCCTCCGCGCTAGGCACCCGATTTTACACTTCTTTCTTGGTAGCACGGGAGCCACAAGACGGCCCCGTCTTGCAGATAAGGCCCAAGTCCCCTTTGCTGTCACCTCTCCGCTCCCCAGGGCGGCCTCGGCTCGCCCCGCCAGTGTTTCCTGCCGGGTCTTTCTCTGTGCAGCCAGCTGTCTGTGCACTTGAACATCTTGAAGGTGCACAGTTCAGTGGCCACTTTGTGCCACCCTCACTACCGTTCGATTCCAGAACATTTCCGTCGCCCCCCAGAAGGGACCCCGTGCCGGTCGGCCGTGGCTCGCCGTGTCCCCTGGCAACAGCTAAGCCGCTTTCGGTCTCCGTGGCTCGCCTGGTCCAGACTCTTCCCAGAAGCGGAATCTCACAGGACGTGATCTTCCGCGTCTGGCTTTGTTCGCTGAGCACAAAGCTTTCGAGCTCCTTCCGTGTTGGAGCGAGCGTCAGTGCGTCCCTCCTTCGGGGCTGGGTAGTATTCCACCGTCGGGCCGGGCACGGCCTGTTTATCCAGCCACCCGCTGGTGGACGTTTGGGCCGTTTCCACCTTGTGGCGATCGTGCACGGTGCTGCCGCGAACACGCATCCAAGGTTTCGGTCGAACGCCTGCTTCCAGCTCTCCTGGACGCAGACCTCACGGCGGGAGCGACGGGAGCGGCCTTGTGCTGCCCGCCAAAGGCCTCAGGACTTTCGGAGGCTCTGCAGGTTCGTGTTGTGCAGCTGATGAGAGTCCCTGACGATCTTCAGCACAACATGCCCTGCACACCCTGATGGGTTCTTGCTAAAAACAACCGTTTGTGTAACTGTTGCAGCGTTTGAAAGACAGGGCAAGGAATGATAGATGGCATATAGGGGATAGATAGGTATAGACAGGTGGGTAGACGGAGGGCTGGGTAGGTGGATTGATCTATGAGGGATGGATGCATATGCATGGGTAGGCAGATAGGTAGGTCGATAGATAGGCCCATAGACAGACAGACAGATATCGACTGATAGACACATACACAGATAGAGAGACGATAGATAGATAGACAGATGACGGACATCAATGGCTGACAGACAGACACACGGATAGGTAGATGCCGGATGCCCAGGCCCTGCCCTGGAGACTGGGGGTCGGCAGGTCAGAGGTGAAGTCTGGTCAGTTCTGGAAGCACGACGCCCCTCGTTCCTCCTTAACGGCTCAATGGCACCCCTCAAGACGGGTATCTTCGCTGGATTTAGCCGTTTGCCCCCCACAGACATTCCAGTTGCTTCCGCTTGCGGGGTTTGGCTCGGTTTTTGCCCATGACCATGGCTGATCCCTGCGGAAACATGAGAAGTGGGACTGGGGGGGGGGCTCCCCGCCAGCGTGCTCCCGGGGCCGGCGGGCCGCACGCCGGCCCTGAGCTGGGCTGTGGAGGGAGGACGCGAGGTGCCGGGTTGGAGGATGGCACGGGGCAGGGGCAGGGGCAGGGGCAGGGGCAGGGGCAGGGTCCACCAGCTCAACAATCAAGGGAAACAACGTACATTGTTGGGTGTTGCTTTAATTACGATTTTTACTGAGGGGCGCCTGGGGGGCTCAGTGGCTCAAGCTTCCAACTCTTGATCTCAACTCAGGTCACGATCTCACGGTTCGTGAGTTCGAGCCCCACGTCGGGCTCTGTGCTGACAGCAGGTAGCCAGCTTGGGATTCTCTCTCCCTCTCTCTCTGCCCCTCCCCTGCTCTCACGCGCACGCTCTCTCTCTCAAAATAAATAAACTTAAAAGAAATAAATAAATACAACGTTTATTGAGATGACTGTGGGTTCACCCGCAGCTGTAAGGACTGTGCGTCCTTTCCACAAAAGGTGTTGCCCCCGACCCAGTAGTTACCCTGCGTGGGCCCGTGTGTGCGTGCGTGTGTTAAATTCTACAGTATTATCTTCTCCCTGGGTGTCTGCACCCACCACCCACGTCAACAAGGAACGTTCCCGACACCCTTTGGTGACTTTCCTCTTGTCCCTTTATAACCACCTCTGCCCAGCCCGCCTCCCTAAACCCGGACGGCCACGAATCTGTTCTGCGTTTCTGAAATTTGTCATTCCAACACTATCGTATAATAGTGTATAACACTATTCGTATAACACCACCGAACACGCAGACACAGGCGCCGTGTAGACGTGGGTCTCCGTCCCCGTGGAACGCGGCCCTTGCTGCATCGCATGGTAGCTGTGTGTGAAGTTTGTCAAGAAAAGTGCTCATAATATTTCAATGCAGTACTTTAATTTCTTTTTTAAATTATTATTTGAGAGAGAGAGAGAGAGAGAGAGTGCATGGGAGCTGGGGAGGGGCTGAGGGAGAGACAGAATCCCAAGCAGACTCCACACTCAGTGCCAAGCCTAAAGCAGGGCTCGAACCCACCACCCTGGGATCGTGACCTGAGTCTGACGCTCAACCGACTGAGCCGGCCAGTGCCCCTCAATGCAATGTTTTAAAAGATCAAAATTAATAGAAAAAATGCACAATGAACGGGGCATCGGGTCGTAAACAGACAGGCCTGGGGTGAGGGGAGCGGGGTGCTCGCTCTCAGGGCTGTGTAAGGGCCGTCCGATCTGCTGCAGGCTCCCGGTTGGAGCGCCGAGCACAGACCTGAGCAGCGAGGCCTCTGTTTTCTAATCTGTGGAAGGGGCTGACGGCGTGTCCACCTCTTCAGATTGCTGGGAAGACGGGGTGTCAGACACATGGCCCGGGGCCGAGCCAGGGTGGGTGGTCCCCGTCCTCCATCTGCCATCCCGGAGATACTCCCGCTCTCCCAGCCGGGCGGCTAGTGGCCTCCACACAGCCTTGGGTCCGATCTTTCCGGGCCGGGCCCGCCCTCTGAGCAGCCCTCCCCCTCGCCGAGCTAAGTCCCGGGCATCGGCGAGGTCTTGCCCCGAGCACCACCTCCACGGAGCGGCCCTCCTTGACCGCGGAATGGGTCAGACCCTTTCTCAGGTTCGTGGGGCTCAGGGCTCAGTGACCGCTGCCTGTTGATTAGCAGGGTGACTTCAGGATGCCGTCCCCCAGTCCTGACACCTGGCCCAGGGTGGGAGCTGCCCAGGAGATTCCACCCGGGCCGATTTTGTACGTTATTTTTTTTTTTAACATTTATTTATCTTTGGGAGGGACAGAAAGAGACAGAGCACGAGCAGGGGAGGGGCGGAGAGAGAGGGAGACACAGAATCCGAGGCGGAGAGAGAGGGAGACACAGAATCCGAAGCGGGCTCCGGGCTCCGAGTTGTCCGCACAGAGCCCGACTTGGGGCTTGAACCCATGAACCGCAGGATCATGACCTGAGCTGAAGTCAAGGGTCGGACGCTTAACTGCCTGTTTGGGTCTCGGGCCCGTGTTTGTGTTTGTGTTTTTGTTGCTATGTTTTACGAGTTCTTTAGGTATTTTGGATGACAGTCTTTTATCAGATGTTTCTCTGGCAAATACTGTCTCCCAGCCTGTGGCTTGTCTTCTAATTCTCCTGACAGTCTTTCCGAGAGCAGACGTCTTTAATTCTACCGCAGTCCAGCTTGCCAGCTTTCCTTCTTGGATCCTGTCTGGGAGTTGTGTCTGAAAGCTCATCGCCATCCCCAGGGTCACCGAGACTTTCTCCTGGGTTGTCATCGAGGAGATCAGGGTTCGCATTTTACTTTAAGTCTGTGACCCACTTTGAGTGAATTTTCGTGAAGGGGGTGAGGTCCATGTCTAGATGCGTTTTTCTGCAGGTGGACGGCCGGGGGGTTCGGCCCCGGTTGTCGAAGAGACGGTCTCTGCTCCGTCGTGTCGCCTCCGCTCCTTTGTCAGACATCCGTCGACTGGGTTTCTGGGGCCTGTTTCTGGGCTCTGTTCTGTCCCACGGTCTGTGCCTTCTTCCGCCGGGACACGGCGGCGTGATTGCTGTGGCTTCGCGGTGGGCTTGACGTCGGGTAGTCCCCCTCCGGCTCTCGCGTTGGCTCCTCTGGGTCCGTGGCCTCCTGTCCATTGTCAATATCCATAAAGTGACTTCCTGAGATTTGAGTGGGATTGCAGTGTATCTCCCACACCAACTCCAGACAGACTTCCTGGGACGGAGTGAGGGCCCTGGGAGGGACAGAGGGCCCTGGGGAGGGACAGAGGGGCCTGGGGAGGGACAGAGGACCCTGGGGAGGGACAGAGGGGCCTGGGGAGGGACAGAGGGCCCTGGGGAGGGACAGAGGGGCCTGGGGAGGGACAGAGGGGCCTGGGGAGGGACAGAGAGCCCTGGGGAGGGACAGAGGGCCCTGGGGAGGGACAGAGGGCCCTGGGGAGGGACAGAGGGGCCTGGGGAGGGACAGAGGGGTCTGGGGAGCGACAGAGGGGTCTGGGGAGGGACAGAGGGCCCTGGGGAGGGACAGAGGGCCCTGGGGAGAGACAGAGGGCCCTGGGGTCATCTGCTCCCTCTGTAGTCTCACCCCCCAAGGGACAATGGGGGCTCCCATCCCACCACGTGCCACTCCTGAAAATGTTTTATTTGTTCCCATTTTGTGGTTGGAACGGGCCCAGGCCCCTCAACCTGTCGGCCAGGTGGGACATGGGCTTAGGGAGAGGGCCTGTCAGCAAAGGCCGTCTTGCCCCTGAGCCAGTGTCCTGACCGGCCAGTTCTGGGCCTCCTCACCTGACTCCGGGAAGCCGAAAACTTGTTTTTCTGCTTACTCGCCCCGGATGTGACCAGCCCGGGCCAATGGCAGCCCTCCAGGGCCCCGCGTGTCTGCGCAGAACGGCCTCCGGCCTCCCGGAGCTGTGGGGATTTATACAAGCACGTAATGGGGACTGTAAATCACGGCAGGTCAGGATAAGTCGGTCCCTGGCTTTAGGAGGGGGGAGGGGGCGAGGAGGTGTCTGTGACAGGAGTGAGCCCAGCCTTGAGCTGGGCTGTCTGTTGGCACATCACAGATAATAAAACTGCATCTTCCTGCGACGCACGGGGCAGACTTGTGTCAAACCAAGATGTTGTAACTGATGCCTCGTGACCAGGAGCGTCCCGTCAGAAGGCCACGGTCCATGCACCACGCATCCCGCACACATCATAAAGATACAGTAATGGTACATGTGTCTTTAGAGAAATACTAATATTGTTGTTTTACGAGAGACAAGAGTTGAAAATATTAAAAGTCAGAATTTTATGGCCTAAAAAGAAAGTTAAATAATGAGGACGTGGGAAGGGAGATCAAAATATCTGTCACTGTTGGTCCCAGTGTCCTGGAGACAGGGCGGGGAGGCCGACTTTGACAGACAGGCCGGCCTCCGCAGCCCCTCTGTGAACCTGTGGGCGGGCGGGTGTCTCCTCCCCCAGAAGGGCTTGAAGATTCGTCCAGAGAGTCGCAGGCCTGGAGAGAGGCTGGGCACGTCCCGGGGAGGGCCGAGCCCAGGGTCCCTCTGGCTCTGGGCCTGGACGGGGATGTCCCGGCGGCGGCTAGCTTTACCCCAGATCTTTCCAGAAGGACATTCTCCTGGCTCCCACGTGCACCCTGTTGGACGGTCACACGCCACGGTGCAAGGCTTACAGCTTCATGTTGTGAATCAGCTTGAACGACTCCCTGCAAAGGAGCAAATTAAGGGTCCAGGGAAGGTACTGCGGATGGTCAGGGGGCCAGGTGGGTTCCTGCCAGTCCCTGGACCCCAGGGGGCTGTCCCCGGTGGACGCCAATGAGCACCAAAGACCGGCGATAGGTTCGTCGGCTGTGGCTGAGCCCCCACCCCGGGACTTTGCTCCACCCCGGGTTCTGCCAATGACAGTCGTGAGCTCTGTTCACAGCTCTCTGGGCCCCAGTGGGAAGGCCCCCCATGTGTGCCCCGGGGTGTGCCCCTGACCCAGGGTCAGGCTCCTCTAGAACTTTGCTCAGGTTTTTTTTTTTTAAAGGTGACATTCCCATGGTTTAAAGTTAACCATTTCATTTCTTTTGATGTTTTTACATTCATTTATTTATTTTGAGGAGGGAGGGACAGAGAGAGAGAGAGAGAGAGAGAGAGAATCCCAAGGAGGCTCCACCCCAGGGCAGAGGCTGTTGCCGGGTCTCGATCCCATGAACCGTGAGATCGTGACCTGGGCCGAAATCAAGAGTTGGACGCTTAACTGACCGAGCTGCCCAGGCGCCCCTAAATTAACGATTTTAAAGTGAATAACTCAGTGACCGTCTGTCCACAGCGGTGTGTAGCCACCCCCGTGTGTCCCCCCCACGCTTCCGTCCCACCGAGAGGAGACCCCGTTCGCATTGGCGGTCACTCCCTCTCTTCCTCCCCTGCCCTGGAGGCCACCACTCTGTTTCCGTGTCTGGATTGGCGGGTTCTGGATGCCTCCTGTCAGCGGGATCCTACGCTTGGACTTCGTGTCTGGCTTTTCTGACTCAGCGTCACGTGTTTGAGGCTCATCAGTGGGATAGCGGGCGTCCGCGCCTCGTCCCTTCTCGTGGCCGAGTTGTACCCAGCGTGTGCGTGGACCCCAGCTGTCGCCTGTCACCCGCCGACCGACTGCTCCCGCCGGGTGCAGCTGTGAGGCTCGGACGTGTGCAGCCGAGGTTCCGTTTTCAACTCTTCGGGTAATTTTCTCCAGATGGAGACACAGTTTCTCCCCTGGTGTTGATGTCCCTGCTGACTAGTGGCAGCTGTGGCCCAGCACTGACCCGGCGGCTGGCCTTTTGCTGGGCGATTCCCTTAATCTGAAGCGTTTGGTTTGAAGAGCTTTGGCCAACTCATCCAGCCGCGGGACCCCCGATCACGTGGGGAACCCCCTCTCCTGGTGGGCTCCCTCCGGCCCCTTTCTGGGGAGCTGCACGTCCCCCGCCCCGAGATGCAGCCGACACCCCGCATTCCGTCACGCGAGGTGAACGTGGTCTCCCGCAGAATCCGTGCGATCCGTGTGCCGCCTCTGGCCAGAGCCATGTGCCCAAGATCCGTCCACACCGCTGCTTTCCCGGCGGTCATACTTATCGCCGCACAGAGCCCCCTCACGCGGCCACTCACCCGGCTGTGCCCTCCGCTTCCTTTGGGAGCAGCATGTCGTGGCCCCCGCGCCCCACTTGGCATTCGTGCAGCGAGTGACACATTTGGAATGACAGCGAGTAGCTGTTCACACCTCTGTGTCCTGCTGGAGAGGATGGCCCGGGGAGGGCAGAAACCACGGCTGCCCGGGGGTGGGGGGGGGGCTGGGGGGCGGGAGCGAGCCCAGGGGCCTTTCTGGTGCTGTCTGCCGGGCTCTCTGCCCCCCGGCTTTGAGTTCACCCCCCGTGAGGGACACCCCACCCGGCCTCAGCACCATTCAGAGCACCAGGGAGGAAGCTAGGTGCCTACGTCCAAAGAAAGGCCTGTCCAGTGGGATTATAAGCGTGCGCTTCGAACTCCGAGGGGACGCAGGACAGCGCACCTGCCCAAGACGGGGGCTGAGGCCCGTCTGCTGGGCGACACGGGGAGAGAGCCCCTGGAGCTTCAGGACCGCCCCCACCCAGCACTGGCGGGTCGCTCTGTGGCCCGGGGAGCAGCCCCCTGACCGCGAGAGCCCCCTGAGCAGGGCGGGGCCGGAAGGCTGGGCGGACCGTGGGATGCCCGTTTGCCCGGGGAGGTGTGGCCCTGGGGCCGAGGCCCGAGGCCTGTGTGGTCCGATCCGTCCCATGTGGCTTCCCCAACACGCACGGTTACATAAACGATGATAGCACTTCATAAACATTTTTCTAACATGCGGAATGTCTGACATGAATTTCAGCTATTTTAGAACTAATAAACAGTTGTCAATGTCATGGCCGACGCGGAGCAGAAGCCACAGCAATTTGTGGAAGATCAAAGGCATGAGCAAGGGTCTGGTCTTTAAAGAAAGAGAGGGTGAGGGAGGCCCGCCCCGGGCCTGGAGGCAGGGGCTCTACCCAGCGCGGGCTGCTCGGCGGGGGTCCCGGGGCCGGGTGGCTGGGGGCCCTCGGAGCCCCGAGGCGCAGGCCCCTCGTGACGACTCACGGCGCTGACGTCCGTGCCCGTGCCGGCCAGGGCCTTCGGGGGCCGGGTCTGTGCCGGCCGGTGTGCGCCCCGCCGGGCGCCTCGCCAGCCGCCTGGCCTCGGAGCCCGAGGCTGGCGCCACAGCTCCGGCCTGCGGAGGCCAAGCCGAGGCCCCGGCGTGCCGTGCCACGTGCCTCGGGGATGTGCTCCGTCTGCGTGCGGCCCAGGGCGGCCCTGGACGTCAGGACACCTGAGCGCATGTCCGATCGGCCACCGGCCCCACGGGCCTCCGAGCTGCCTGCTCTGGTTTTCCTAGGTGTCCTCCTGTGCTGGGGCTGGGGGCTGGTCAGGGGGTGTTGGGGACGCCCAGCGTGGGGCCCCTGCACTGGCGGCTGTATCTCTGCAGCTCAGAGGCCAGGAATCTGAGGGGACCGTGTGGATGCTGAGAGAGCAGGTGCGTGGGGGTTGCAGGGAAACACTGAGACCCCACACTTACGGGGGCAACACAACAGAGACAGGTGTATAACCTGTTCTATGTGAGCCCAGCGGGGATGCGGACAGAGCCCTCGCCCTCTGTGCCCTCTTCCAACCTCCTTGCCCCCCCTTCCCTGAGAGCTCCTGTCTCAGGGCCTTTGCACCTGCTGTCTGCTTTTCTCCTTTCCTTCTTCACACATTTTCTGCCCTGCTGCCACTCAAATATCTGTTTCAGGGTGAGAGGGGCTGGCCGTCTTCACAGCTGCCTTCGCGGACCTCAATGGAACCTCCATCTGTTGTGGGGTGAGCTGTGTCCCCCAAAAGATATACGGAAGTCCTGGGGCGCCTGGGTGGCTCAGTCGGTTGGGCGTCCGACTTCGGCTCAGGTCACGATCTCGCGGTCCGTGAGTTCAAGCCCCGCATCGGGCTCTGGGCTGACGGCTCAGAGCCTGGAGCCTGCTTCTGAGTCTGTGTCTCCCTCTCTCTCTGCCCCTCCCCCGTTCATGCTCTGTCTCTCTCTGTCTCAAAAATAAATAAATGTTAACAAAAATTAAAAAAAAAAAAAAGATATACTGAAGTCCTAACCACAGCAGATGTGAAGGCGGGCTCATTTGGAATAGGGTCCTTGCAGATGTGGTCAAGTTAAGATGAGGTCACTAGGCTGGGCCTTGATCCAACGGCTGGTGTCCTCATAGGGACACGTCCCCATGCAGACAAATGCAGGGGAGGCGCCACGGGGAGACAGAGGCAGAGATGGGCAGGGTGAAACAGCAGCCCCAGGGACACCTGGGGCCACCAGGAGCTGGTGGGGGGTGGTGGCCAGGAAGGACCCTCCCCCTGGAGGCTCCCCCTGAAGCTACCCTGATGTCAGGTGAAATCCAGAGACTGAAAGGGGGCGGACTAAGCGCATAATAGACAAGTAATATGTATTTCCGAGCGAACGGAGAACGGAGGAAATGCGGAATTCCTTTACTGTGTTTCAGCCCCCGCCAGGGACTTAGCCTCGGGGCTGGGGGCTTCCCAAGTGGTGTGTCCCCTGGGACCTGTCTGGGTCTCAGCACCCCCACTCCCGGCCCACTCTGACCTGGGACAGCCAGGCCTGCCTGAGCTACACAGCTTAGCACCTCGACCCTCCTTCCCCTGAGAGGAGGGCCTCTGAGTCTCCCCTTGGACCTGGGTCAAGTGGACCCAGGGGCAGGTGGGGTGAAGGCGGAGGGGAGGAGCCAGCCCCGCCCATTTCCAGGGTCCCAGGGCTCACACGGGGTGCTGATCACCCAGGGGAGTGACCAGCCCCAGCCCGGCCCGGGATTCAGAGAGAATGTTCTGTCACTGCGAGGCAGAGCCCTGCTGTTCCCTGCGGGCCCCACTTGCCAGGCCTGCTGGACGTCCGGTGGCCGCACGAACCGGAGAGCGAGGCCGGAGGGGGCCTAGAAGGGGGGCTCGGGGCTGCCGGCAGGGGCCAGGCCTCCCCAGGGAATCTCCCCCAGACTCTGCCTGGGATCCCCCCCCCCCCCCCCCCCCGCCCCGGGGACAATGACACAGGAGACCCTGCTCACACACACGCCGGCTGTGCTCACAAGCCTTGCCGGGAGCCGAGTGGAGAGGGCGGTAGGGGCACACGGGTGCGGGGGGCCGCGGGCGCGTCACCGCGAGCCCCGGGCTCCCGTGCCCTCGTGTGTGGAGCAGGGCTGCGGGGAAGGCCGATGGGCTACACGGCCCTGGCCACCGCCCTCCACTCCGTCCCTCTGGGGCGTCATCCGGGCGGTGGCCCCAGAATGAAGAGCCCAGGGGCAGCGGTCAGACGAGGGCCTCGTGTGCACGGAGCGGACCATCCCGGCGGTTTCCACCTGTGGCGGGCCCACGGCCCAGCTCGTCGTCCGGCCCCTCTGCCCTCAGCCTCGGGGGCTGCCGGTCCCTGCAGTAATGAGCAGGGCCGTGATAGTCGAGGCACAGAGATAGGACGCGCAGAGCTGGGGTGGGGGTGGGGCTGGGTCCTGGCCCCTACCCAGCCTGCACCTGTCCCTTGCTGACGACGTCACGTCCGCTGAGGCTCGCCCCTGCTTGTGTGGAGGACCACGGCCCGTGTGTGCTCCCCACCGTCCAGCTGCTGGTCCCGAGGCTAAGGGTGTGCCGGGCCCCGGCCTGCAGGGGCCGTTGACCAGCCGTGGGGACGGGGCAGGTGCGTCCCGCCGGGCGCTGAGCGTCTGCACTCGTCCACCCTCCGTGTGCCCTCCCAGCGTTGCCCAGTGCGGGTGGTGGGAGCAGCGCGAAGGACCCGCAGACTACCTCCCGGTGCCTGGAGCGGGGCTCCGCCCTGGGGAGGCCACCGCCCTTCCAGAGGGAGACCGGGGAGCCCCGGCAGACGCGCCCCAGCTCGTGCTCGCCACCCCCCGGGCCCACGTGAGCCCCGCTGACCGGCCCCAGCAGCCCCAGGGCGATGGCCCGGCCCTCAAGGTGCAGCCCAGCGGTGCCCCACGGCATTCTCATCGGAGAAGGAAGGTCCCCCCTCCTCCTGGCCGTGGCTCCCCACCAGGCCCCTTCCTTGTCTGGGGGCATCAGCAGACACCTCTGCCTGGCAGTGGAGCCTGGCACGACCCCTACCCTGCCTGGGTGGCCGGACTGCCCTGGGGCGTCGGTCAGGAGGCTGCGTGGAAAACCCAGCCTATCTGTCACTGACAGGGGCTGCGCCGTGGACCCGGGGGCTCAGTCTGCAAAGGCCTCATCTCCACATTCTGGCTCAGCCTTCCTCTTTGGGGTTCCGGAGTCCAGCTGGCCTGGGTGTCATGGAGAGGGCTGAGGGGGGCCCAGGCTCTCCCCCCCCCCCCCCCCCTCCCCTCCGCTCCCGTATCTCGGGGCAGCAGGCTGGAGGGGAGCAGGCTGGCTCCCTCCCCCTGCACCTGGCCTCCTGCCTGTAGGGCTCGGTCCGCCTGCACCTTGGGGCCGGGGACACCCACACCCACACGCCCCCAAGCCCTGCCCTGCCCCCCCCCCCCCCCCCGCCCCTCCCACAGTGCTGCAGACTACAGCTTGGAGGCCAGCTTGGGCCACTCTTCCATTTAGTAGCAAATACACTTGGGTGTCAGCACCGTGCCCTTGCCTCGGTTTGGGGATGAGAACTGGGGATGAATCCCCACGAAGCTGTCTCTGCCTGTGCCCAGCGGCCCGGGGCCCCCGAGTCACACGTGGCTGCTGAGGGCTGTCCGGCCCCAGCTGAGCTGCCCGGTGGGTGTGCGACACGGGGGTTCGCAGAGACCCAGCTCAAACACGCCATCCCGGGGGGTCACATCAGCACCTTCTGTGTTGCTGACATGCTGAAGTGACAGCATTTTGGACACGCGTGGTTAGAATATATTATTTTTAAGAAAAAAGATGTTTAATGTTTATTTATTTTCGAGAGAGAGAGAAGAATATATTACTAAATGCATTGTGCCTGTTTCTTTTCCCTTTCCTGTTATGGCCACTTGCACTCTGGGCTCACGCGCGCGGCCCGAGGTATAGTCGTCCCGGACTGCACGGGGCGGCCCAGGAGGCAGACACACAACAAATGGACAGGTGCGTGACGAGCACATGTCAGGTCACCGTGACGGCCCGACAGAAGTGAACAGGGCGGCTCCCCGAGAGGGGGGTCAGGTTCAGCTCCCCTCAGATGCCGGGCACCCTGCTCTGCCTGCGCAGGTCCCCTCGACCGGAGCGAGCAGAGTCCTGGGGCAGTTGCTGACCTGCCTTGGCCCAGATGTGGAACACCTGCCTTCCAGTCTCTTTTGTGCCTTCCAGTCACTTTGGGGGACGGGGTTGAGGATGTGGTCTGGCCGCCTCACCGGCATGCCGGACACTCAGGGGAGCCGTGATTGTGAGGTCCATGCACTTTGCTCTAAAAGGATCTGGGCCCGTGCGGTCGTACGGGCTGTGGTTTCTGTGGCTGCCAGCAGGGTGAGGTGGTCTCTCCTGGGTGGAGGAGAGAAGGGCGGGTGAAGAGGCCCGATGTCCTGGGGCCGCCGAGACAAAGTACCACAGACCAGGCTTAAACAGCAGAAATGCATTTCCTTGCAGTTCTGGAGCCTGGAAGTCCGAGATCAAGGTGTCCGCATGGCCAGTTCCTTCTGGGGGAGGGTCCTAGCTCCTCGGCCGCTCCTGGTGGGCACCGTGGCCAGCAGCACCTGAGCTCCTTGGCTTGTACAAGCAGCACCGAACCTCTGCCTTCACTGTCACATGGGTTTCTCCCTGTGCGTGTGCCTGTGTCCCAATGTCCCCCTCCTGCAAGGACACCAGCCACATCGGATTAGGGCCCCTCATAGTGAGCAACACCTTAACTGAGCAAATCTGCAACAATCCTATTTCCAAATACGGTCACGTTCTGAGATACGGGGGGGTTAGGATTTCAGCGTGAATTTGGTGGGGACACAATTCAGTCCATATACTTGGTGTGGGGGGAGGAGTCAGCAGCCCCCAGTCCTGGACTTTGTGTACAGTAGGCCCCAAGTCTGACTTGTGCTTGAAACTGGTACAGAGGGGGGCCCGGAGCCCCACAGTCAGGATGGAGCGGTGCTGGGGACCCACCGGGTGGGCTCCCTGGTAGCAGTGCCCGTTCAAGTGGCCCACAGGGAGGGGTGCTCAGGAGGAGGGTGGGCAGGGAAAAGCTAAGCACATTGGACCCCCCAGGACAGAGATGGTCCAGGAACTGCCCAGCCCTGTTCCCGACCTTCCCAGGGGCCCAGCTCTCAGTGGCTCCAGGGAGACCCTGCTTTTTTCGTTTTTCTTTGTTTTTGGTCTATAGCTGAATTTAACTGTAAAGGGCAATAAATTATGGATCAGGAAAAACATTCCTTGTCCCCACAAAGGACGTGGCTGTCCCCGGATGACTAGTGACTCTGAATTACTGTTACTTAGTATTTATAACTCCCGCCGGACAGAGCTCACAGATGTCCCTGGGAAATCCTGCCCCTGGTGTATTTTTAGAGCCTATTGTCTGTCCTGATCGGGTTCTCCTAGACTTGCCTCGGCCGAGGTGGGAGTGTGAGAGTCGTGTGGGTCTCAAGGGAGGCCCAGCGGCGCCCAGACCTCTCCCCGCAGGACAGCAGTGGGCGCTGGGCCCCTGGGGAGAGGGCGCCTGTGTCCATCTGAAGTCCAGCAACGGCTCCTCCAGGGCTGGTCTTCTGGAACACCCGCTGTGTGCCCACCGCTGAGCTGGGAGCTGGGGACCGGCAGCGGGGAAGAGCCCTGTCGGGGTCACGAGCACGCTTGTGGGGGCCCTGGGAAGGCTGGTGGGGTAGCCGAGTCTCAGGAGCGGCTGAGCAGGGCCGGGGCGGAGAGCGGGGCCCCTCACAGTCGTGGTGGGGTGGGAGTGGGGTGGAGAGGCATGGGGGGGGCCGTGGAGAGCGCCGGGTGTCCCGAGGCCCTGTCAGCAGTCCCCCTCCTCCTGGGTCTCCAGGGGCTGTGCCTCTTTGGGGGGGTCACAGAGAGGACCCAGCGAGGGGCTCCTCGTCTTCTCCAGGGCCGGCCAGGACAGAGCCGTGCCAGCCTGGTGACTGACGAGACCCTCGGTGGGGCTGCCTTGTGTTTCTGCTGTTGTTCGTGGCCCACACCCCCCCCCCCCCCCAGAGCTGAGCACTTACCCTCCACCTGCAGCCCCCCAGCCCGTAATGTCCTGGACCTGCCCGTTCTCCCCCCGGGGGCCCTGGGGTGTGGGTTTGGGGACCCCCTGGTGGCCGTCCCTCTGGCCTGGCTGTGTGTTCTCCCAGGTCCCCCACACAGGGCTGGTGCTCTAAGTATCTCTTGGCCTCCGGTGCGTAGATGCACTTTACTTGAGTATTTAATGTCCTCTCTCATTCATAAAATAAACAAGGGAGGTTTATCTGCAAGTGGCTGTGAACTCCCGCGGTCGCCCTGCGCAGCCGAGGCCAGGAAGCCCTCAGAACTTGACCGAGGGGAGGCGCGGGCCGGAAGCGGACAGACCTACTATTTTACTTTGAAAGGCTAATGGGGCTGGGCTAGAGGGTCTTAAATCTTCCCCCAGAAAACCCCGGCGGAGCTTTGCGGGGGGAGTCGCCCATCAGCTCGGCGTACGGCACACGCCCGCTCAGGGAGCTCTTGATTTAAGGAGGCCGTGGGTCTGGGGGTTTCTGTGTTTAGTTTACGGGCTTTGGAAAAACTCATTGCACTCTCCCTGAACACCGGGCTCCGGGCTGAGCACTGAGGTCCTCAGAGGGGCTCTGTTCCCTACCCGTATCCTCCTGGAACCCGCTTGAGAGTCACGGAGGGAAGGGGCCCCCAAAGCCATCCATCTCGGTTAATCCCGTTCCATATGTCGGGGACGGACTTCCCGGCTCCACTGAAGAAATCCCATCCCTGATTATGGCCAGCGCAAAGGGTCAGGCTGCTGCCCAGACCTCCTTGTTCCCTTCCCCTGCCCTCACCCCCAAGAGTGGGAGACGGGCTCGCGGCTGCCACGGTCGAGCTGAGGACCGCTGCCCGTTCTCCTGGGGACACTGTGTCGAAACCATCCGAACCTAAGCCCCAAGTTTTCTTGGGTGGCTCAAGTCCCAAGGACAGGCTTTGTCAGCCTCAAGCTGGCCGGTGCCCTTGGATGACCTGGGAGTTCTCCCTGCAGGGTGAGGGTCAGGGCTCCCTGCTGGCTGGCCCCGGGGATGTGGGGTCCCTCCCGACTCTCTGGGCATCCCCCACCCCCACCTCCCAGTTTGGAATTGCTGGAAAGAAATTCGCATAGAAGGGATCTGGCTGGGTCCTGGCCCAGGATCAGCTGTCATGACCCACTGGGCTTGAAGGGCTTTTGGTAATTCTTTCAAGATCTTCAGAGAAACTCCTCACTTGCTCTCCCTGTAGTCTGGCGGCCTCTGCTCTGGAAGCTGCGATCCTTTGTCCTTTCCTGCCACCTGCCTGTCTTATCTTCTGCGGGGAGGCCCTGAGTGTGGGCTGGAGGGGCTGGGGCACTCCTGAGTCCCCCCTGCCCCCACCGATGTCACCCCCAGGGCCTGCCTGGGGGTCTGGTCCGGCAGGCCTCACACAGTGGGAAGGGACACAAGCCTCAGGACAGACCACTGGGAAAGGGGGCACTGTGGCTATCAGACCAAAGGGCGTGAAGGGTCAGGGGGTCGAAGTTGTGCTCTGTGCTGTCCCCGTGTCTGTGTCCCCATTCCCTGCCGCCCCCTCTCAGCCCCTCCTACTCTGCACAGACAGTGGCTTCCTCCTCCTCGTCCAGGCACACGGCCTGCTCTGGGTCTGACTAGACCTGCCCCATTCCTGGCCACCAGAACCTGGCAGAGGTCAGGTCAAGGGCACTGCCCACCGTGCTCTGCTGTCTTCTGCGCATTAAAAAACAAAGAATCGCCAGAACAGGGTTTGAAAATTGTGTAACCTCTAAAATGTTTATGTTGCACAACTTGGCACACCTCACACGAAGGAGACACGACTTAGAAAAGATGAATTTGGAGGTCAGACGGGAAGCCCTCGTGCGCCACCCCCCCGGGAACCAGAATCCCTCGACTCGTCCCGCCAGCCCCCAAGCCTTCCTGGGGAGAGGCCTGCCCCACCTTGTGGTCGACCGGAACGTGCCTGGCTCTGAAGGCCCCTGGCCTGGCCCTCCATTCCCACCCTTGGTGGTCCGGGTGTGGGAATCAGCCCCACCCAGCACCCCCCCACCCCCTGACCCTGGCCAGGCCCTGGGGCCCAGCTGTCAGAACTGGCCCTGGCTTTTCAGGGCGGGACAGCAGTGCGTGCTCTATCTGGGGTTCCTAACTGGGGTTCCTGGAGCCCTTTCCCTGTGTGCACAGGGCTGTGCTGGTGGAGGACAGGGGTTGCTGTCCACACGGGTTGGGCTGGGGCTGGCTGGGTGCTGTTCTCCCCGCCCCCTCCCAGGTACATGGGAGCAGGGCCTGCATGGATCACCCCCACGCAAGTCCGCCTCTGGGAGTGTGCTTCTGGGGATCCCGCCTCACCCAGGACCCCTCACCTCACATCTGCCTTTCCGGGGACCCCACCTTTCCCCTCTTGTCCCCGTCTTCGACTGTCCTCAGAAGGACTGAGAGCTGTGGGGTGACTGAGGAAAGACGGAGGCCGACCATCCCCATGGTGGGTGGAAGGACGGGCTTCCGGGGGCAGGCGGTCCCGGGAGGGCCTGGCCGGCCTGCCCCCCAGACGCCAGCAGGGGCACAGGGTCCACTCATGCACTGATATTCCACCACCGCTGAGTGTTGGCCAGGCCCTGGGCTCAGTACTTTGTTGTCCCCTCCCGCTCATAAAAGCCTCGGACAAGGCTCAGGGGAACACGTTTAGAGCGAGCTGTAATTGTTAAATATTCTCAGGAGCTCTGATCTTTAAGGCTGTCTCTACACAATCCCTCTGTCGTGTAACCCACCCCTCTTCTTGGGCATACAGGGTGTCTCCCTCCTGCCCCCGGCGGTGGGACGGCTGTGCTCAGAGAGACCTCCTAGCACTGCCCGAGAAAGGCTTCGTGGAGGAGGCGCCATCTGTTCGGTGCACAGAGGGAAAAGCATGTGCAAAGGCCCAGAGGCGTGGCGAGCCTGGATGCTGGCAAGTGTCCCCCATACCCAAGAGAGGACGCAGGTGTGGGAAAGGGGAGCCCTCAGGTCACGGGGTGGTCAGGGTTCTGGCCAACTGCGCGGTTGCTGGGGTGTTACCTGGGCCAGGGTGTTTGGAAACAAAGAAGAAACCGGCCCAGATTTGCATCACGGGAAATCTGAGCTCTGGGCCACGAGGAGGGGTGGAGGAGGGTGGGCAGCTGGATGGGAGGGGCCGATGGTGAGGAGGACCCCGGCCGCCGGGGATTCTACAGACACCGTGGGGAGCAGCGGCTGGCAGCAGAGGGGCGCAGGTTGTGCGGGGCGCGGCTCCCACGCAGGGAGGCCCGGGTCCCTCCTGCAGGAGCGGAGCTCCTCCTTGGCCGGCCGCCTCGATGGTGGCGGTGGAGGAAGGCCGTTGGCCAGCGAAGGAGAAGTCCAGATTCCTCAGGGTGTCCTGCCCCGGAGTCCAGTGTGGAGGCCCTGCTCTGGCCTCCTGTCCTCCCACCCACCCGCCTCCCTCCCCCAGGCCCCAGCCTGGCCAGACGCCGTCCACCGGCGGTGCCGAGAGCCCTTTATCAGATAATAAATAAGGCGGCTGGAGCCGTCGGTGTCAACATCTTGGCGTGCGTCACAGGGCATTGGGGGTGGGGGGGCTGCCTGCCACGGCCTCCGAGTGGTCGTCTAGGGCCGGCCGCCCCCACCCCGGCTCCAGCCGGGCTGTGGGGCTCAGCCAGCCCCCTCCCCTTTGGGGCCCGTTCAGCGGCTGCCGCAGCGCCTGTGGGAGGAAGGACGGGGACCCCCCCCCCCCCCGGCGCCCGCAGCCTCGCGGCCTCAGGGGGCACCTGGCCTCTCTGGCCTCCGTCGGCCGAATGGGGTTCCCCCTGGGGGCTGGGGCCCCGGCCTCGTCGTCCTCTCCCTGAGTGCCTGTCCACACGGCCTGGAGGAGGGCAGCCCCTGGGCCGCCACTAGCTGTCCACGGTTCGTGGTGAAGGAAAGCAGTGAGAAGTTACAAAGGCGTGGTCCCTTTCCCAGAGACAGCGGCCGGCTGTGTTTGGTGGCAGAATGGCCTGTTTTTGATGACGGTGACAGCAGTAACTGTTCTTTTCTAAGAAACGGCCTTATTTGGTCAAATAAAAAGCTGGTACCCTGCATGGCTCGCCCCAAAGAACCCTTTTCCCTTCTTAAGGAGCTCGTTCCATTTTCCCCGCAGGTCTGCAGGGCTGTGGGGGGGGGAGACCTGGGCTGCAGGTGGTCAGCTGGGGCGGGCGCGGAGGCACCGAGTGGGGCCGCAGCACAAGGGCCTGAGGGGACACACGTGCACCCTGGCGTGGGCTCGGGACACACTCTCGGCTAAACGCAGTGGCGTTCGGAGAAGCGGGGAAGCAGCTGCCCCCGGGTGTCGCCCACCCTGGGTCCGTCCGAGAGGACGTGCGGGCGGGGTCCCCTCTGAGGAGCCCCGCGACCCCGTCCTTGGCACGCCCTGGAGTGAAGCGTTGGGCTTCAAGTACGTGTGTGTGTGTGTGGGGGGGGGGGACCCCAGCTGAGGGGACTCCGGGCGTCACCCCTTCCTCTGTGTCCTCAGCTCTGCCCGCATCAAGGCACCCGGACGGACCCCAGCGGGGGCTCAATGGACGGGACAGCCGCAGGGTCGGGTCCCCTCCTGCCGGCTCTGGGGCGGCTCCAGCTGGGAAGGTGACGGGAATCGAGTGCACGGTCAGGCAGCACGGACGGAGCGGCCTTTCCTTCTGTCCGGCGGCTCCGATGAGTGGCCGGCTGCCCACGCCCGCCAGCCTCCCCGGCCCATCCGGTGGTTTCCGGCCAGCCAGGCGGAGCCGAGGGTGGGCTGGCAGGAGGAAGCACCACAGGAAGGGGGTATTGGCGGCCATATGGAGGCTCCGGGTCCCGAAGCTTCCGGCCCCGAAGGGGCACTGGGGGGAAAGGCTTAAATTAGCAGCAACGCTCATGCCCAGAGGTAGGGCGCTCAGCCTCCCTCGTCCTGGGCACGACACATCCAACAATGAAAAAAACGGAAGAGATGGCTTCTTCCTTCCCTCGTCGTCAACCCCCCCTTCCTGTCAGGATCCCTGTTCATGGGCAGGGAGCCGGTGGGCCGGGACATCCATTCCCCCTCCTCTTTGTGAGGACCCTACCTGTCCTACTGTGGACACCTCCAGGAAGCCTCCTTGGGTTGGGGAGTGCAGAACGCCGCTCCTGGATACGGGGACCTCCAGGCCCGGACCAGCTGCGCACGTGTGTGCATCACTTGGCCACAGGCACATGGCACCCTCCCCCTGCAGATGGGGAGACCGAGGCTCCGACAAAAGCCACTGGGTTCCCAAGTGGTAGCACCGCTGGGTGAGAGGATGCCATGCTGTCCCTCCAAGCCCAGGCCCCCACGTGGGCCCCTCAGTGGCCAGGTGCCTTGTGCCACTGCTCGGAGCCCTGGTCTCCCCCATCGGAGAAGAGGGGACCCGCACCAGCCCCCTCGCAGGGGGACAGGGCGGAGCGCAATGCAAGCCCAGAGGAGGTCCTCGAGGGTGCCGGGTGGCCTCCTGCCTCTCCCGCCCTCCGGGGCCTCTGCTCCCTCACCTGGAGCCTGGGCGCCACCCCCCCCCCCCCGCCCCCAATGGCCCCGGAGGACGGACGTTGCCCCCCGCGCAGCTGCTTGGGCTGGGAAGGCCGAGCAGGGAGTTGCCGCTTGGTTCTTCCAAAATAACGGTGAGGGCCTCTCGCTCGGGACCCGACGCCTGGTCGGGGGTGGGGAGGCGGGAAGGGGGCACCGCCCTGCCCAACTGGGCAGCTCCTCACCTGCTCTCCTGTGGGTAGCCTCCCGGGAAGGGCAGCCCGAGGCCTGTGGGCACGGAGACGGGATGGCAGCGGGGTCTCCCCGCCGCGACAGGGGCGTCCTGTCCGGCCTGAGCCCCCTCCGCCAGGCACGTCCGCGCACAGGCACCCCGCCTGCAGGTGCCACACGGTGAGAGGCAGCAGCACCTGGCTCGCCTGCCACACCCCAGTCAGAAGCGCCAGGCCTACATGCGGACACAGGGGCACATGGGGACCAGTGCCCCGAACGTCAGCGCGTTCCCCGTGCCCTGACTGCGGCCCAGAGCAGCAGCACGTGGCAGGACAGGGCCTCAGACCCGGGTCCTCCTGACCACGCAGGGATGGCTTCTCCACGTGTGGGCCCCCGGGCCGGCCCAGCGTCCCTCTCCCGTGCCGGTGGGCGACCTCAAAGGCACTCCGTGTTTGAGGGTCTCCTGGTCGACCCGGCGTGGTCAGCAAGGTCCAGCAGACCAACACGTGGAGACAAGTGTCCACAAGGAGAGGCGGCCTGAGTGAGCACCGGACCCGCTGCTGACCCGGCGGGCAGGGACCGGGCTGCGAAATCCCACAGGCGTCGGCAAAAGAAATGCAAAATCGACACCTTTATTTTACATTTTTTACTCATGGCATCGTTTGTCTTTAAAAAAAAAAAAAAAAAACAAGACAACGTCACGTGTAAATTGTGCTGCTCGAACTGGAGGTACAGCCTCAGGAGGACGCGTTCTGGAAGCTAACGCCAGGGACCACGGTGTTTAAATACGAAAGGCGAGCTTCAGCCAGGAGGCTCGGCGGCTGGCAGCTGCTCCTGCTGTCTCGGATGTTTGCTGGCGAAAGGCGGCAACTGAGCGGAAACGAGGCCAAGGCCCCTGGCAAGGCGCGCCCCGCTCCCCTCCATGCCTTATTGTCTCCCCGACCCCGGTGGCTGCTCGTCATTCGGTTCCTTGGGCACAGCTCCTTCTAGCCGGCTTGACCAACTAAGGGGTCACCCTAGCGTGGGGGGAGGGCTTCCGCAAGGGGGGTTAGTAAGAATTTCTCTGGGACAAGCCAGCTGGGATGATCCGAGGTAGGCCAGGATATGCGGTCACTCTACCACCAGCACTGACAGTGCCTGTGGGGTCAGCACGGGACCCCAGGTCCTTCACTCTGTCAGAATCAGTCACGATACACAGATTCAGTCAGAATGAGGCCCTTTACTGCCCCCTCTGGGGAAATCATCCAAATAAATACACAAGTAGACGACGACGCTGGTGTGAATGGCTTGCCCTTGGGGTGGCATCCTGGCACAGTGCACAACCTGCACATCTGTCCCTAGCAGCCCTTCACTCACAGGGAGGGAAAGTTCTCTGTGCCGTGTCTTTATCCATCAAATGTGAGAAAAGGAACAGATCCCGAGCCTGAGGAGGTCCCATGCCGGGCGGCTCCCCTCATTCACGTTGCCTGCTTGACCTCGGCCCTTTCATTTGTGATCCTGGTTTTACAACAGGTGGCTTTTTTGTTGTTTGTTTTTTTCCAGCTGCCACAATGTGTCAACACGGCGATGGCAGATGTGGACAAGAGAACTGTTGGTAGTGGGCCCTCCAGGTCAGCCCCGGCTGGAGTGGCCCAGTGTCACACAGCCTTTGGGGGAGTCCCCTTCTGTCTGCAGGGGGGGCTCAAGGCCTTCTCATTAGCCTCTCCCCCTCTCCGGGGCCTGACCGCCGTCTGTACAGAAGACCTCCCCGCCACCGTGTTGAGGGATGCCCAGCGCCTCAAGGTCCCGCTGGCTCGTCTTCTGGTGGATGGACCTGATGGTCTCCCTCTGCTGTGCTGGAGCCAGGCAGGCAGCGAGGCGGGTCCGATGGACGCCCGAGGCCCTAGGCCAAGGCCAGTGCACACCAGGCCTCCTGGCACAGGGTCCCGCCGAGGCCAGCCTGGGGGCCCAGGGCTGCAGAGGGGAAGGCAAAGTCCTCGGGCTCGAACTTGAACTCCAAGTGGCTGGGAGCCAGGGGGTCGTTCACCTGGCCAGAGGCCTGCAGGGGGAACAGGGGAAGCACGAGAATGCAGGAATGGCCAGTAGGCCTTGCTTGGCGTTGGGAGCCCTCGGGACCGGGATGTTTGCCGTAAGAGGCCTTCTCAGACCCTGGAAGAGGGCAGGAGGCCCCGTGTGACGGACAGGACAACACATGAGGGTGTTCAGCCTGGAGCGTGCCACAGGTGTGCTGCTGGAACCAATGGCCAACTGAGTGCCCAGCCCTGAGCTCCTTCCTGGGAGAGGCCCTTGGGGTGTTGATGGGGGTCTGACCTGGTGGGCGAGTCAGGGTTCCCTGAGGAGGTGCCCGGGAGCCAGCTCTGGGTCCCCGGTTCCGCCCCACCTGACTTACCTGGGAGGTGACGCTGGACCCAGGGCACGAAGGGGATGCCAGGTTGGATTTGGGTTTCAATGTAGCTGCTGAGCTCTCAGTGTCCGGGACAGCGGGCGGGGAGGCCGCGGGGTTCCCTGTGCTGCATCCTGGAAGGGGGGGCACATCCAGCTGTACTGGTCACTTAATGGGTCAGAGGCACTGGGTGTGGCACCCTCGACCTGCCCTGCTGCCCCTCAGCTGGGTAGGCTCGCACCGCCCGGCCCCTCCCCAGACTGGACGGGTCCCGGGGCAGAATCAGGGGTACTTGTGCTTTGGGAGGGCGATGCTCGAACTAAACGTGCAAATCTCTACTGGTGGAAATTTGCGACACTCCAAGCGACTCCAAGGGGCGAACGTGTACCCCGCAGGAGGGCTGGGGACTGGCCTCTTCCTGGCATCCCGATGGGCCCCGGTCCCTCACACCTGAAGAGCCCTTGGTCTTCGCAGCGTTCTTGGGCTTGCGTTTCCGCGTCTGGATGCTTTCCTTCTTCATCGCCAGGGGCCGAGGCACCTGGCAGGGGCAGGCAGGGGAGGGTGACTGGTCCTGTCTCTTCTCACCCTTGGGCCTCTTGAATGGCCACATGCCCTGATGTCAGTCCTGCAGAGCTAGTCACTCTGGGAGGTGACCGAGTCGTCAGAGCCCTTGGTGAGCTGCTGGCCCTGGGCTTGGGGCCTTCCTCCCGGCAAAGCGGGCAAGAGCCAGTCCAGGCCCAACCCCCCAGAGCTGTAGGGGCCAGGAGGGCTCTAGGGGCGCACAGAGGCCACACCAGGGGGCCTAGCCCCTGTCTCAGGTTGAATGGCTGCAGACCTGCCTCAGCGATGCTGAGCCTCAGTAGGCCCATCTGTGAAAAGGGCCTAACGGTAACAGCATAGGCCTGGAGCGCGTCGTCAGTGGGGGCCACACGGGAAACACGCTCAGCCCCGCTCTGCCACCTGCCTCCCCAGGGCCCCGTGTCTCACGTGACCCGAAGAGGGCAGCCCCGCCCCTGCCTCCCCCCTCCCGTCCACTCGCCACGCCCCCATGCCCCGCCCCCAACTCGGGGCCCCCAACTCCCCCGCCCCACCCAGTCCTCACCCGGGCCCCTGCCCCACCCATGGCCCGCCTTCCCCTTTCCCCCCCTTCCCCCCTCCACTCACCCCGCCCCGCCCCTTCCAGTCCTCACCGCCCCCACGTGGCCCCGCCCCTGCCCCACCCGTGCCCCCTCCAGTCACCCCGGCCCCGCCCCCCAGTCCTCACCCGGGCCCGGGCCCCACCCATGACCCGCCCCGCCCCGTTCACTCACCCAGGCCCCGCCCCCCATCCTCCCCCCGCCCACCCCGTCCGCTCACCCCGTGCAGCTTCATGTACAGACCGCAGGCGTTGCACACCGGCTCGCCGTCCGCGTTGCGCCGCCACAGCGTGGTGTTGGTCGTGTGGCAGTTGCTGCAGCAGAGGCCAGCGCGGCGGGACGAGGACTGTGCATGGGGGAGGCTGGTGTGAGCCGGGGGCCGGGGCCCTGCTGCTCCACCTCCCGGCCAGACGGTGACGCTCGGAGACAGGAGCACTGGACCCGGAGTCAACCAGGGTCCGCCCGAGTCTCTCCCCGGGAAGCCGAGGCCACATCCTGACTCTGTCTGGAAGGCAGCTGCTCTTACTGGACACGATTTGAGTTTCCTCTCCCTGCCCCGGCCCTGTCTCCCATCTGCCTCTCGGTGCCAGGAGCTACGCACAAGGGGGCGCCCTCCTGCGGCCCACCCCGGCCCCCGGGATCCCCACCCCCGTCAGTCCACCCACCTTCCTGGCATGGCAGGGGGCCTTAGGACCTTCCCCAGGCTGCCATATGTAGCAAAAAACAAACAAAAACTACACACACCAGGATGCCAGCTAGATGCGAACTTCGGATGTGCAACAATATTTCGCAGAAGCGTGCCTCCGTGCAGTATTTGGGACATACTCACACTAAAATGCTAATTGCTGTTTATCCGAAATTCACATTTGACTGTCTTGTATGTGACCCTGACCTACCCCTTCGGGCTGCACCGAGGTCCCCGCTTCCTGCACCTCCGCTCTCCCCATCCAGCTGCTCCCTTAGAGCTCATACTGCCGTCACACCTCCCAGAAAAGTTGCACCATCATTGAAAAGTAGGAGTCCGAACCCCTCCCCTTGGGCCATCATGCCTCCTCATGCTGAATCCTTCCTACGGAAACACTCAGGCCAGGGCACAAAGGTGCCAATGCGGGGCCTTGAACGTCAGTGCTGGTTTTCAGCAGCACTCACGAGTACACACGCAGAGCTCGCCTGCACCTCCCACAAACGTCCTCACGGTCGCCTGTGCGTCGTCTTGCAAGAAGAGAAGCCTCGGTTCCGCCCCGCAGCCGCGCCCCCCCCCCCACAGGTGTGGAAACAACCACAGGAGGAATCGATGCCCCGTGTGTGTGTGTGTGTGTGTGTGTGTGTGTGTGTGTGTGTAGAAAACAGCCCAGAAGGCCAAGAGCCGTCTCCCTGTACCCTGGGAGTGCAAGGGAAAAATCTGGAGCCTGGATTAAGCAGTGAATTCTTTCCTAGTGAACATAAATTAAAATTAGTAAAAAGAGGGGAAGAAAGGACCTGGAAAAAAATTTAAAAAGTTTGTTCGTTTGTATTTTCCTCTCCCCTCATCGGGCTGTGTGCTACAGATGGGGCACCGAGGCTCAGAGATGCTGCTGGGCCGGAGGCATCGGGGTGGACGGAACCGCCCCCCTGAGCCCAGCGCACTGCGGGGACACATCCCCGGTGCCGTCCCTACCCCGACAGACGCCCGAGCCTCTGTCCTTCCTCGCTGCCTGCACTCTCGGGGCCCCCTCGCTGCCAGGCCTCCCCCCCCCCCCCCCCGCCGCTATTTTTTTTTTTCTTCTTTGGTCTGTTCTTTTCAAAAGAAGTTAAACTTCAAAGCCTGCTGGCTGTAGCAGCTCCAGGCTCCGCACGCGTCTGATTCAAGTGAAGAAATCAGGACGCTGGGCGGCCCAGCCAGGGCGGGCTGAGAGCCGGAGCGGGGAGCAGGGAGAGGGGCCGCTGCTGCTCCTCGGCTGGGAGGGGTGAGGCCAGCTCACACAGCGAAAACCACTTTTCAAAGTAAGAGACGCAGCTCGAAACTCACAACAAGAGGTACAGCGGGGGGAGGGGGGATGGCCCCATTTCAAGCGGGTCCCCTCATCCCGCTCTCGGAAAAGGACACGGTCGACGCTTAACCTGATAAGGCGTGTGTCCCTTGCTGGCCAAGGGCAGACCGTGCCCGTGAGGCGGACCGTGCAGGAAGGAAAACCCGGGGTCCTCAGTCAAGGTCCAGATTTGCTCCTGGAAGGATGCGGGGCCCCTTCCTGGAGGTGGCGCCGGGGGCCCTCTGGCCTTGGCCGCAGGGCTCTGACGTTGGGGTGGGGTGGGGCTGGGGGGGGGAGGGCTCTGAGCACCTGGCCACACAAGCAGGCACGCAGGGGTCTGTGGGGCCACCTCAACTCTCCCACTCGCTCGCCCACACTGACAGAAGCCTCAGGTAAGAGGTTCGTGCCTGTGACTAAGGAGGCACCCAGGATGCAAAGGGCAGAAAAGATATGAACTCCTTCGGGACTGGGGGTGAGGCCTAGGGGGTGGTGGACGCACACTTGTTATTGTCACATTCCTGTGTTGTTGGTGACAAGTTTCTAGAGCTTCTGTAATCATTTGAAAGAAGGTTAGGACAATTCTCTCCGGGGGCATCGGTGCTGGCCACCCATGAGGGAGAGTGAGGCACGAGCAGGGACAAGTCTGGGGTGACTGGCCCAGCCCCGCCACGGCTGCCTTGGGGCCTGGGCTCTGGTCCCAGCACTCTCCGAGAATCTCTGAGTTTCCACACGAGCCTGGCCCCGCCAGCCGGGTCACCCTCCCTGAGTGCCAGGCAGGAGCCCAGAGACAAATCAGAGGAAAACCATCCATGAGGAGCCAGCTCGGAGGAGAGGGGAGTACGACCCCTCTAGGAACACCGTCCCCCCTTCCTAGGCTCATCCCACATTCAGATCTGCATGGGCCTGGACGCAGGAATGACCAGCTGACCACCCTCTGAGGCCGGCCGCCTCGGAGGGGTGGGGGGTAAGTTGAGGGCATTCTCCACCCTACAAAGCGTCCTTAAAGCTAATCATTCCTTGTGCCCCGGACCAGGACGCAGAGGCCAAACCAGTCCACAGAGCGGGCTAAGGCCTCTCCAAGCACCCCACCTAAAGTAATCTTTCCAACGCAGCAGGGGGACAGTGTGTGCAGGGGCCTCGGGCCGAAGACCCAAGACAGGTGCATCACCAGCGGGGGCGGGGCACACGGGAGCCCGAGGCAGACAGTCCTCGGAACCCAGGCCCTGCTGTGCGGGGCTGCTGGGGGAAGCCACTCTCTGAGCGCCTTGAGCCCTGGGGTCATCACAGGGCTGCTGTGAAGGTGAATGCCTCAATGCCTCAAGGCCCCTGCCTGCTTACCCCCACATCAGGAATTTTCTGCTGGGAGGTGAGCCCTGTGAGGGGTGGGGGGCAGAGACGGGAGGATCCGAACCTTCTCTTCCTGTTTACCAGTGTTCCCATCCCCACCCCCCGGGGGAGAAGGGAGGGAGCAGAGGAGCAGCCGGCCTGCTCCCTGGGAGTTGGGGGGGGGGGTCAGTCCCCCAGGACACCTCTGCTTTAGCCTGTTTCCCCATCTGTGAGGGCCACACCAGGTGCCAAGCCAGTGCCGTGCATGTGTGTGTGTGTGTGTGGGGGAGTGGGCATGATCACAGGGGCAGAAATATAAGTGAGGAGGTGATATGGATTCTGAGGTATCCCTCCCTTCCAGGAGGCACAGTGTGGGTGGAGGGGAATTAGGGGACCCGCGGACCCCAAACTCCAGGCTAGAACAGGGAGAGAAAAACAGTGGCTTCCCCAAACTGCCTGGGTCAGTGCTGCCTCCTGCCTGCCTGGTCTGGAGCCTGGATCGGTCGGGTGCCTCCACAGCCCAGGTCTGGGTTTCCTGAAAAGGGCCAGCGACTGAGCACCAGGCAGCCCAGAACAGCCACCGCGGCAGGCAGGCCGGGCCACCTGCAGCAGCCGCCAGGGACGAGCCCCCCACCCACCCTCCGATGCACCAGAACCGGCCAGAGCCGGCTGACCGGCCATGACAGGGCTCACACCAGCATTAGAGCAGAAGGCTTGGCATCCCCAGAAACAGCCATGCCCGGACCCAGGACTCAGGAGTCACTGTGGCCTCACTAACTTTAGACAGCTTGCAAAGGCTGCCACGCGCAGAATTACTCGAACCTCCGAGTTTGCTGGTGAGACGGCAGAGAACCAGTGCCTCGAAACCTTCACACAGCCTCCGGGGACTCTGCCCGGCTGGGGGCAAAAGTGAGTCCCCGGTCCTCTCCGCTCAACATCCAGCCACACGCCAGGAGAAACCAAAAGTGAAAACAAGTTTCGCGCATGGAACCACCGCAGACCCGGTCTCAGCTCCAGCCCCCTGGTATCGGGGAGAAAGTGCTCCCCAAGAGCAGGGGTCCCCAGGACCCCTCCTGCATTGGATTTCAACCCCCTGCCACAAAGCCACCACCCAGCGGCCACCTTTCCCTCCAAACCCCACGCCCGGGGCCACGTCACCTTGTGCCCCCTGCCACCCTCGGAGCCGCAGGGCTGAGCCCCAGGAGGCCGCTTGGGTCCACAGCCATCCTGTGCCCCGGGTCCCGGGCAGAGTCACCGGGTGGCCCTTCTTCCGGGGAGGCCCACAGACCCAGGGCAGCACCGCCTTGGGCTCCGTGAGCCCAGCCCTTCTGCGGAGGCGCGCAGGGCAGGGCAGGGCCTGTGGCGGGGCCTGGGCCTCCCGGCGGCTCCCGGATGGACAGCAGACAGTGCTCCCAGGGCCCTGCTGGGGCACCCAGCCTCTCTGGGGACTCAGCTCGGGCCCCCTGCAGGCGGCACTCACCAGGCGCTTCTGTGGGCGCACGAGCGGCCTGTTGACTCCGTTCATCTTGTGGTAGAGGCCGCAGGCGTTGCACAGGTAGTGGCCGGTGCCGTCACGGCGCCACAACGGCGTGGAGAGGGCCCCGCAGTTGACACACTCGCGACCCTCGCCAGGGAGCTCTTCCAGGAAGTCCGGCACTGGGGGGACAGGCAGCTGGTCGCGGGCCGAGGCACTGCCCTTCCCCGGGGCCCAGCGTCTGCTGCGTCTTCCCGCTGCGTGTGCCCCTGGCTTTCATTTTATTTTAACGTTTATTTTGTCTAATTTCACTTTAAAGCTTAACTTTACATATTATAAAGTTTGTGCCAGATTAAAAGAGAAGCTGGTTAGGGTTGCCTTGCAGGGTGGGGGAAGGTCAGTCAGTCAGACCCCCGGGCGGCAACAGAATGGTTCCCCTTAGAACCGAGGTGTAATTTTGATCCCCTGGGGAGGCGGAGTGGTCAGCACCGGCGGAGGGAGGTGGCCCCAGGGCCTCGGCCTCTGCAAAACGGGACGTTAGGAGGGCCGGGCTGAGTGGATGGGGCCATCCCACAGAGCCTGCAGCCCCTGCCTTTCCTGTCGGCTTTGCTCGGGTGGCGACCACCGTGGAACACAGCTGGGCCTGTGCCACCGCTCAGGGGCCCGCAGGGCAGAAGGGAGAGGTCCCCGGCTCCCTCCCCGGCGGCACCGGGTGCCCTGTGGGGGCCGGGTGGGGGTCAGTCCTGCGGGAGCCGCCCTGGGTGACGGCGGAGGGGACCCGCTTCCTGCGCCATGGAGGCAGTCGGGGCGGAGGCGGCTTGGGGGTGGGCCTGCGAGGCTGCACCCATGAAGTAGGGCGGCCCAGGGGCTTCCCGCCTGCGGCGAACACAGGCGTCCCCCCC
>NW_026057578.1:1528959-1541652 GCF_023721935.1 Panthera uncia | reverse complement strand
ATCCAAATTGGCACCCCGGGGGCGGGCGGTGAGCCACTGAAGCCAGGTCTCAAATTAGAATATGTAAACATTCTAGAAGGAGCAGAGTGTGGCCGCTTACTGAAATAAATCGTATTCTGAATTTTATAAAAACCACTTAGAAACTTCTCATAAGAGCGTATGAGGTGAGCTCAGCTGGTGAGACCCAGGGGGTTGGGTTCAGGAGAAAGGAAGCCCAGGACGGCAGTTTTGGTCTCAGGGGGGGTGACATTGTGGCAGATGCCGTATTCTGCCCGCGTGTACTTGTCCCGCAGTTCTGGGCCTGGCGGGGGTGAGGCGGGTGGCGCCGGAGCCTTGGCCGGGTGCAGGACTGCACCCCGGTAGGCCCAGCACCCAGCACCCCAGGGTCACACTCACCGAAGGTGGCTCTGCGGCTCGGGAGGCCAGCCGGGCGGCCCTGGAGGCCGTGCAGGACGCTGCCTTCGAAGGGTCCGGAGGTCCAGGACGGAGCCACCTCGGTGCTCACGTAGGCGGGGTAGGCGGCGGGGTAGGACGCGCCCACCGGCCGCCCCAGCGGGGCCGGGTACTGCTCGCGCGCCAGCAGCGCGCCCTGGTAGGCGCCGCCGTCGCGGGTCCCCGCGCCGCCCCCACTGCCGGGCCCGGGGGGGCCGTGCGGAAAGGGGCAGGCGGTGGCTCCGGGCGGCTGGGCGGCCGGCGGGTGCGGGCCGCCGGAGCCGAAGGCTGAGGAGTCTGCGGCCGCCGCCTGCGCCCAGCCGGGGTGCGCGCCTAGCCCGGGGGCCTGGGGGCCCGGCTCGCACGCCGGCAGGTAGGGCAGCATGGAGGGGACGCGCGCGGGCGGCACGAACACCGGGGAGCCGGCGCCCGGCGCGTGCAGAAAGGCGCCCGAGTCGGCGTAGGCGGCCTGGCTGGGGCTCGGGGCCAGCGCCAGGCTCTGGTACATCTTCCCCGACGCGGCCCGGACCCGCGGGGAGGGGGCGCCGGCGTCGAGCTCCCGGGCGCTGTGCGCCGCCTCGGCGCCCGCGTCCCCGCTCCGCAGCGGGCCGCGGGGTCAGCACGGCGGGGCGCGGGTGGCCCCCGGCGGCCCCGGCGCAGCCCGAACGCCGAGCTCACCTCCTCCACGGCCGGGCCTCCGAGCTTCCCGGGGTGCGCTCGCCAGGGCCCGCGGTTGGGGGGGCGGGGGCGCCGCGCTGGGAGAGGGCGCCGGGCCCGGTGGGGCGCTCACGGGCTGGGGGCGAGGAGCGGAGGGCGCGGTGGTCTCGGCGGGCGGGCGACAGGCGGGCTGGAGACTGGGAGCCCGGGGCCGCGCGGTCCCGCAGGGAATCCCGGCGCCCCCGCCCCTCCCCTCCCCTCCCCTCCCCTCCCCCCCTTCCCTCCCCTCCCCTCCCCTCCCCTCCCTCCTCTCCCCTTCTCTCTCCTCCCTTCCCGCGGGGTCAGCGCTGGGGCTGCGGCCGCCGTGCCACGTGACCGGAGCAGGCCCCGTCGCCTGTCCCGGACAGGGACGCGGGGCACCCGGAGCCCAGCTCGGTGTCCCTGGGCTGGAGCCGGGTGGACGAGGCCCTCCCGCCCAGAGTCCAGCCGGAGTCCCGCAGTTTCCTCAGTTTCTGACCGCGGGGGATCCCAGCGGGGCCGGGCAGAGGTGAGGGGGAGAAGGCCAGGCGCCACCTGTCTGTGCTCCTTGTCGCCTCGCCCCCCCCACGCCCCCCGCGGACGTTCCCTGGGCCCAGGTGGTGGGGTGGGGAGCAGGGGCTCCGGAAGGTCTCCTCCAGGATCCAGGAGTGTGGGATGGGTGGGAGGCCACCTGGGTCCCTGAGGTGCCCCCTGGCACTCCCTGGGTGGCCCCCTGGTGGCAGCACTGTGGCAGAGATGGCCTTTCCTTCAGCCTCCTGCTGGATGCCCCAGCCTCCTCCACAGGCCCCAAGCTCTCTGCTGCTGTCACAGCACTGACTGGGTGACCCTGGCTGGGCAGGAGCAGGACTTACCAGACAGCCCTTGAATGTGGGACTTGGCGCTGTGAATGTCCTTCCTTTAAGAAATGGGCCCTTGGCTCACCTTTGCCCATGGCACCTCCATGGTGGCCTAGACTCTGGGGCTCTAGGCCTGCGGGAGGGGGGGGGTGCGAAACGGCCACCGCTTGCGCCCCTCCCTGCGTTCCCTGTGCTGACAGCAGGCAGGGATTTGGGGTGCTCTTTGAGGCACCCAGGGTGAACCTGGTTGGGCTGCCCAGGAAGCACTGTCCTGGGAGGTGACAGGGAAGGCCCCCCACTCACACCCTGGCTGGAGACCCCGCAGAAGTTTCCAGGGCAGGCCCCTGATTCTCCACAAGCCTTGTCAGGTGCCATGGGGAAGGGGAGCATGGCCTTGGGGCAGGTGGCCTTGGGGCTGCGGACTGCTTCCCTGCCCCTATGCTCCCCCAACCCCTCCACTCCTCCCCCCTCCCCCACCCCCTCCCTCCACCCCTCTCCCACCCCTCCCGCCTCCCCTATCCCCCACCCCCCAACCCCCACCCCTCCACACCCTAACCCCTCCACCCTCCACCCCTCCGAGCTCCCATCCGCCTACAGGGATGGACTCCTGTGGTGCCCGCTCTCCCCACCCACCTCTGGAGTCTGAGCCGGGGCCCCTCCTTTGCCCATCTCTCTCTAGACTTTGCCAGTGGATCTATCTTTCCCTCTTTCAGCTCTTTCAGAGTGGGTCCCCGAAGGACGGAGAGGTGTCCCCGTGCTACTCAGGGTCCTAGAAGCTCGCTGTGCCAGGGGCGCCTCGCAGCTCTAGAGGGCCCAAAGCAGGTCGAACCCCACTCCTTCTGCCCTCAGAGCCCAGGTTACTGAGAAAGTGGACATGGAAAGGGGGGATGTCCCGCCAGTGCCACTGGAGGTGAGGAGAGGCGAGACAGGGAGACCCCACCCCCACCCCCCAAGGAAAGGTCCAGAGAAGAAGGAAAGATCCACGACCAGCCTGGGATCAGGCTGGGGCTGTGGGGCAGGGGCTTGTCTTCTGTACCAGGGATAAACTGCCATCAGTCCTCGAACAGCAAGTTCCAGCATCCGTGGGCCACGTGCTTTGTCCTGTGGCGTTTCCTCTTAATTCTCGCGTCAGCCTCAGGATGTACATGATGTTATTATTATTCCCGTTACAAACAGGTAAACAGGTGACAGAGAGGTTAGCTAACGTGCCCAAGGTCACCCAGCTAATAATTAAACCGGGTAATTAAAACAAATGCACACCATTCATAAGGGAGGCAATGTCTGGTCGCTTTTTCTGAATTCACCAATCTCTAGAATGGACATGAATTAGTTTCACAATTAAAAGGCTGAGGCTCTTCTTCCAGGAGAATGTGGAGGCGGGGGTGGGGTGGGGTGAAAGCTGCCTCTAAATCCTGGTCTCCAACCGAGGAGCTTACTCTCGAAAGCCCCCTCACTGGCTGTGCCCCACACAGGACCTTCTGCTGTGTCCAGGGCTGGGCTGCCTCCCCTGCGGTCCTGGGGCAACAGCCCCCTGGGGTTGGGACGGGAGCCCACCGCCCTGGAGCCTAGAGGCTGCGGTGGTATTTCCTGCCCCCACTCCGGGAGCCGGACCCCCTGCCCGCCGTCCCCCACCTTGGGGCGCAGCCACATGGGGGGGGGGTGTAGGGACAGTGGTTGTCTGCAGCAGCCTCTGGCCTCTTCACAGATCACTTCCCCTTGAACCAAAAAGAAAGGCATCTCAGCCCGAAAGGCAAAGCCCAGGTCCTTCCCCACCCCAGGCCTGCCTTGCCCAGCCTCCCCCTACCCCCCACAAAGGCCTTCTGCGCCACTGCCCCTCAGGAGGGAGGCAGGCGCCCCGGTCCCCCCACCCCCTGCCAGCCCCTCCAGCTGCAAGCCTGCCTCTCCCCTAAGCCTTTGCCCATACTGCTCTTCAACGTGGAGGACCCTTCCTTTGCTCTCTTTTCTACTTGATGAACTCCTACACATCCCTCAAGGCCCAGCTTGCAAATCCCCTTCAGTCTGGCTTTCCCTGATAAATTGCTCTCCCCCCTCCCTTGTGCCGAATCATGTTTTGTGGTCAGTTGGCCGTGTTCCTGTTCAGCCTTCTCAGCAGACACTGAACCTCGAGGAAAGTTTTGGGGCCAGTAGGTCTGAGTACTAACATGAAGCTGTCAGATCATCGGGGCTCCACGTTGTCATCTCAGGGCTGTGTGACCTTGGGCGAAATACTTTTCTCTCTGTACCTCTGCTCATCTGCAATGTGGGGGGTAACAGTGGTGCCTGCCCTCCCACTGGCTTTGGGAAGAGTTAGTGGGACTCAGGGTCTGGCCCAGGAGGGTACCCTGCAGGCCTGAGGCAGGTGTGTAGGGAAACCAGGGGAAGGAGCAGAGCACTGGGGCTCCAGGATCTCAGCTGCAGACAGGTAGAGACTGTGCAGTTGGGTTCCCCGGGCCCTGAGAGCAGGACCAGGGAGGCACAGGAAGAAATTTCGGCCCCAGAGATCAGCCATGAGTGTCCCCCCCATCCCCCACACCTCCCCCGGCTTCCCTCTGGCGACCTGGTCAGGGTGGCTGGAAGGGGACACGTCTCTGATGTGGAGACCCCACCCCCATGAGATAAGAGGGTTGGCCTGTTGGGCCCCCGGTGACCAGGCAGAGTTCCTCTTCCAGGGCCCTGAGGAGCTGTGTTCGGGGGTCTTGGGGAGAAAGATCCCCAGGATGGGAGTGGCCACGAGCGGGTGGGGGACAAGGCAGGGGGTGCTCCCCGGCCTGCTGGGCTCTGGGGTTTCACTGGCCCAGCGGCTGCCTCCTCCCAGCCCCGGAGCTGAGGAACCAGTCTAGCTCCAACACATATACTGACAGAAGAGAAAACAGTCTCCATTGGTTGGGGGGAGAAGGGGGGTTAGGGCTTCCGGACCTGCTCGCAAGAGGGACCCAGGCCTTGCCTCACCCAAAGCCCGAGGGGCCTTGGCCCCCTTCCAGGGATGGCCCCAGGCAGGGTCCTTGCCCCCCCCACACTGACTTAGCTGTGGCCCAGGCAGCTGTCTGTCCACCCCAGGGAAGGGGTGTGGTGCCCAGGAACTAGGCCCCCAGGTTGGGGGGGACTGTGTGTGTCACCCACAGGACTGGGGAGGAGGCTGGCCTTGCCTGAACCTCAAGCCCTTCTCGCCTCGTTCAAGTGTGGTGGGGGGGCGGTTAAGGAAAGGAGGCCTGGGGGGACTGGGGGGCCTGGGAGCTCAGAGCTCCTTCCCAGTTATTTAGGGCAGCCCTATGCCCCTTCATCCAGGGCGGGGGAAAGCCAGGTCAAAGCCCCTTTTCCTGTCCTCTGAGTGGACCCCTGTTTCCCCAGGCTCCACCCTTGCCAAGCTGTGACCTGCCCCCACCCCGAGCCTCAGAGCTGCCCCTCAGGGGAACAAGGTGGAATCCACATGGGGGGGCTTCAGGGCTTCCCTAGCACGCACGACCTCGAACGACAGAACTGACCAGGGAGGTCAGGGAGGATGGGACCTTTGGGGGTGGGACTGGAGGGGCTGGGGCGTCCTACAGTGTGGGAATTCAGCAAGGCCAAGGTAAGGCGAGGGCGCTACCCTGTCCTTAGGGTACCGCCGAGCTCAAGAACCCAAGGCCAGCCTGGGCCTGCCTGCCCCTCTGGCCTGTGTCCCCTGTGCCTAGAGCTGGGGCAAGGGGCAGCCACTGCTGGAGGCAGGGGCCGCGTGCCTGGGGGTATGTCCCCTCTCTGCCGGTTCCCCCTGAGCTGTAGCTAATCTTGCCACTCTCATCAACACCCCTCCCCACCTCCCCAGTGCCTGCCTGGGCCTGAGATGTCATGTGTTTTAATGCTTTTGAAGCTGAGGGCCATCTGGGGAGTGTGGGGTTCTCGCTCCCATTTTATAGATGAGAAAACTGAGGCTTACCCAGAAAGACTGGTCCCAGACCCTGGACTGGGCAGAGTTGGAGGTGGGCCTGGAGCCCCTGTCCCCAGAGACTCTCGGGTCACCCTGCCGGCCCACATGGGGCTCCTCCGGGACAGACAGCCCTTGGAGGGACTTCATCGTCCTCCCGACCCACAGGCCCGGCCGGCAGGAGACGCCACGCCTTACAAACAGCCTGCACTGGAGATGACCTGGAGGGGCCTCGAGCCGGCTGCCGGGAAAAGGGGAGCAGGAAAGGAAAACAGTTCACGGGCCGCAGTATCATTTATGTAACCTAATCTAGTTTCAAAGCCCCTTCCTGACGTCCCTCGGCATTAAACCCGGCAGGCCAGGTCACCAGACAACCCACTTAGAGAGGGGCCCTCTGGGGAGGGACTCAGGCAGGTTTGTTTTTGGGGAGATGTAATCACCCTCCGAGGGGCTTATCTCCCGGTTCTGTGGGACCGTGGTGTGACTGCAGCACTGGCAAATGTCCTGTCACGTGACGAGATATTTACGACCGGCTGCCAGGCCTGGGAGCTCCCCCGGTCGGCGAGCCCACGAGGGAGGGCGTTCTGGAGCCTCGGTGCCGGAGCAGGGACGGGAGACCGGCAGGGGCCAAGAGCGCACAGGACCTGGCCATCGGGCGGGGGGCCCGTGATGTCGGGGTCTCTGGCTCCTCCGGGCCTGAGCTCGAGTAGGACGGGCAGAGGGACCCCCTCACATCTCTTAGGTGTACATTACCTCAGCGTGAGCGACATCACCCTCGGCGCCTGGAGACCAGGCTGGGCCACGGCTAATAAAACAGCCCGACTCTCGCGCTGGCCCCGGTGACGGCTCGCTGGCCCGTCAGATCAGCCGCCAGCCTGACCTTGAGGAGGATCGTGTGGTCCCTGGGACCTCCGAGGCCGTGTGTCCCCGACTTTGCCAGAGCAGATGAAAACGAAACCGTGTGTTGCCCGTGGAATCACAGCACTTGACTTAAAAGGGATGCCCCATGGCTCCGGCCAGAGGGGCTCCCGCTCGAGGGACATTCCTCGCCAGTCCTTCCCTAGACCATGGTTTTGCCCAAGCATGTCAGGATGCAGGATCGTTGTCTATGACTCCCCAACCTCTGTTTTTTGTTTTGTTTTGTTTTGTTTTTTGCATAAAGCCATAAAGCTCCCCCCGCCCCAGGGGCTCTTGCCCTCTGCAAACACGTCCCTTCAGGTCCCTGCAGGACCGTGTTATCTGGAGGGCGTGGAGGGCGACACACACCCTTAGAAGTAAAAAGTGGCCAAAGTGGTTGGGGTCTTGGGAATTCTGTCCGTAAAAATTAACCCGAAACTGTGCTGGGCTTTATTCTGCTCTCTCTAATCTGCTGTGGGCCTGCCGCCGGCCGTCCTCACTTGGGGGCGGGGGGGCGCGTCGCTGCCCCTGCCTCTGCCCACGTCCTGCCTGTGTGGCTCACGGCTGTGATGACCCGGGCTGTGTGTGACCCACACTGGGGACAGGACAGCCCTGGCCGCTCGGCACGGACAGAATGGCACCGTCGGTTTCTGGGGAGACTCCTTTGCAGCAGCCCATGGGCCTAGACGGGGTCTCCCCGGGACGTCAGAATTCCCACACCGCGTGTTCCCGCACGCACACGAGGTCCTGTGTGGACGGCGGGAGCCGCAGCGCTAGGCCCCAATCTTGGCCCCGTCTGCTGACGTGCTGTGCGTCCTCCTGGAGCTCGGCTGCACCTGCTTTGCGGCGGGGGGGACAGTGCCACTGTAACCTTTCCTCGGGGCTCAGAGGCTCAGAGCGGGGGACGGACCGGCCTCACCAGGCCCTGCTCTTCAGCTCCGGGGACAGCCCCTCGGTCCTGTGTGCAGAGTGTCACTGAGGCCCAACCTGGAGGGTTGGGGTCCTTATGGCCACTGTAAGGGTCTTTGCAGGGGCTGTGCTCCTGCTTGTGGCCCGGGGTCGGAGCTCCTGCGCAGGGCGCTGGGTGCCGACGCCCTCGGTAAACCCCCAAACGTGAACATGCTCGCACACGCAGGCACACTCACACATGTGGGTACCCACGCAAGCACGAGTCTGCCTGCACGTGTCCATCCTGATGGGCGGAAGGCCTCTTGGGGAAACCCCGGGGGAGAAACCAGTTGGAAGAAACAGGATGGCTCGGGAAATACCCCCATCTTCCTGCCTTCCTCCCGCATGCTGTCTCCCCATTTCCAAAATGATGTCAGCTGGGGGGGGGGGCCCGGAAAAATCCACATGTGGGCCAGTGAGACCTGCTCGCTGCTACTTGGCCCAAAAGCTTGTGAATGACAGTGACAGAGGTCCCGGGCAGCATCCCGGCCTGCTGCCAGCCTCATGGGTGGGGGCACCCTCCGGGAGGGGGGAAGAGGGGAGGGGGCCACGCTTCCCCAGAGACGGGCTGGAGCGTTCCTGGGTGCCATGCCGAGGGCCGGGAGGGGCTGCCTCCAGGTTCTGGCCCCGCCCCCCCCCAGCCCCCCCCCCCCCCCCCCCCCCCCCCCCCGGTCCTGCCGCCTCGTCAGCTCAAAGGCACAGGAACTTCTGTTCATTGGATCCACGGCTGGAGGGACGGCTCAGAGCTGGCTGGAGGAGAGGAAGCCACAGGCCCCTCCCGTGGTCCCCCGGCCGCTGGACTCAGGAAGGAGGCGTCGTGGGGGTCGGCGGAGAGGCCCCAGTTAAACTTGAGCTTGGGACGAGCAGCAGTGTTCGTATCAGGACGTGTCCCGCAGTATCCAGGACATATTTATACCAAGAATGTACCTGTGGTTTCGCTGAAGCTCATATTTGACGGGACGGCCTGTGTTTTATCTGGCACCCCGGGGAGAACTGTGGCCCCCGCACAGCCGGCTGGAGGGGTCCAGGCAGGGTCTGCCCCTCCCTGAACGGGTGGCTGGGGGACCCTCGGGCCACCCGCCCCTCTGCCTGCAGGGTGTAATGCGGGCTCCCTCCGCGCTGGTCAGGCCTCCAGAGGTGGGGGTGGGGAGGTGCCAAGCCAGGGTCAGGCCTGCGCCCTGTGAGGCTCAGAGCGGCTGGGGCTCCGCGGGTGGGGCCAGCGCCACCTGATTGTCCCGTCCCCCATAAGGGGACTTCCGGGACTTCCCAGATGCCCCTCCGAGGCCAGTCCGATGGCGCCGGGGGTGGGCAGGCGAGAGGGCCACTTGCTGCTGGGCACACGGTCTATTTCGCTGGTTGCAACTGCCCGTGTGAATGAAGCGTTCCGAATACTCCCCTTCAACCGGACGAGCAGGATTGGGGCTGCCAGGGCCTCGAACCAAGGGGTCTGGGGGTCGTCTCGGTGAGCTGCCTCGGCCCCCCATCCCCCAAGGCCAGCAACAGGCACGTGGCATCCCCTCGGCACCCACTCGGGTTTCCCGGATGGCAGCTCCCCTGGGGAGGTAGTCGGGCCGGGCTGGGTGGTGACCCCTGGCCCCGTGAGTGATGAGCTGCTGCGGGAGGACGGGATGGCTTCCTCCCTCTTGACCGTGGGTGCGGGGGGGGGGGGGGGGGGGGGGGGGGGGGGGCGGCCCCCCGTGGGGCCGGGGGGGGGGGGGGGGGGGGGGGCTGGGGGTCGCCTGGCGTGGCCTGGCATGACCTCTGCCCGCCACTCCAGAGGGAGGCCCCCGGGGCCACCTCCTCAGGATCCTGGGCGGCTTCAGTGTGGAGGCAGCCGGGTGGCTGGCGAGCCTCTTTAACACTCTCTTGCTTTCATCCTCAGAAGAATTTCCTTCCTTTTCTTCCCCTCTTCCCTGTCTGCTCTGCCTTCCTCCCTTCCGCCAGGCCAGGCCGCTAGGCTGCTTGCACTCTCCTTTCTGGCTCCCTGAGGGGATTCCCAGCAAGGTGCTCCCTAGTCCCGCGTCACCCTGGGCCGGGGTCTCCTGGGCGCTTCTGGACTGTGGTGGGGCGGGGGCGGGGGGGGGGACAGCCCAGGAGCCCCCCTCCCGCGCCCCCCCACCCCCTGCCTCTGGCAGCAGTGCGCTGGGTTTCCCGCCCGAGAGCAGAGGTCGATGGCATCCCAGCTGCCTGTGCTCAACGTACAGGCTCCAGGGGGTGTCAGACCGAGGCCACCAGCCCCCCTGCAGCCGGCAGCAGAGGACCCGCTGAGAACCCAGAGGCGGTAAAAGGGTTCCATGCACCCCTTTTATTTCCACCCTTTAAAGTTGTTGTGCTTTCCGTATTTCCCATGATGAACAAATAGTAGGCAGGTAAATAAATGCAAATGCGGAGCGCCAGGGTGGCTCAGTCGTTTAAGCATCTGACTTGGCTCAGGTGAGTTCGAGCCCCACGTCGGGCTCCTTGCTGACCGCTAGGAGCCTGGAGCCTGTTTCGGATTCCGTGTCTCCCTCTCTCTCTGCTCCTCCCCCACTCACGTTCTGTCTCTCAAAAATAAATAAACATTTGGGGCGCCTGGGTGGCTCAGTCGGTTAGACGTCCGACTTTGGCCCAGGTCACGATCTCACGGTCCATGAGTTCGAGCCCCGCGTCGGGCTCTGGGCTGACAGCTCAGAGCCTGGAGCCTGCTTCTGATTCTGTGTCTCCCTCTCTCTCTGCCCCTTCCCCGTTCATGCTCTGTCTCAGTCTGTCTCAAAAATAAATAAACGTTAAAAAAAAAAAATTAAAAAAAAGAAATAAATAAACATTAAAAAAAAGCTTTAAAAATGCAAATGCACTGGGGACAGGTAACAGTTGTCTGGTTTGGCTGAAGATGCTCCTGGGGTTCCAGGAACCCTGCGTGGGGGGTGAGTGGAAGGGGCCTTGACCCGGGCGTGGCTCCAGCCTCTCGGTTCACAGGGAACATCTTCCCGGAGAGGAGGGGAGCCAAGGTGTCCTGGGGGGCTGTCTGAGCACCCGGGTGTGGGGGGCCTTTCTGAGGACCTCGCTCGTTTTCTCCACAGGCCCCGGGCTCCGGGAGCGAGGGCACGGAGGGCCAAGCTCACGCGCGCTTCGGGCACACGTGCGCACACACGCACGAGCGAACGTGCACACCCGCCTGTACGCCAGGTGTGTGGTGCACGTGGGTGGCTTGACGGTGAGGAAGTTTCTTCCGTTCCGGTTGGCCCCCCTCCCTGAGTCGGTCCCTGCTCCTCTGCTCCAGTCTGGCCGGGCGTTTCTCAGGCCGCGATGGCTGCGTCCGGAGCAGCCCTCGGACCGGTCACTCCTAGGTGGGCAGTTGGCGGGGACGCTGACCTCCAAGTTGACCACCTGGGCCCTGCAGCTCCCTGACGGGGCGCTCGGCGAGACCCCTGGGCCACAGAAGGACTGACTGCGGGTGTGGCTTTAGCAGAAGCCTCCTTGGGAGGTACACGTTCTGCGCCCCCCAGTGCCCGGGAGCCAGCAGCCCTGCCGGCCCCTCGATGTTCAGGGGCCTCGTGCGGTACGTCAGCCGTGTCCCCTGCTCTGGGGGCTTCTGGAGCCGGCGCAGGCAGCAGAGCGTTAGCCTTCCCTGCTGGGGGGGTGCAGGCCCTCTGGGAGGACGGACGGGAGCTGCTGTCTGCCCGTACCCCGGGAGCCTTGCCCGCGTGTGGCCGTGTTCGGGGGCCGCCGCAGGGCGAATTTCCATCTAGGACTTGGCTGTCACCTAGGAGGGGGTCGGGTCCAGCCCCGCTCCTAGGGCTCTGTGTCTGGGCTCCTCTTCCTGGAAGGGGGGCGGTCTTGTCTCGGGGTGAAGGTCCCGGGCTCGCCTCCTCCCGCAGGCTGGGTCCGTGGACAGCCTCCTGGGGCAGCTCTGGGCCCCGGGGGGGCCGGTCATCCAGGAATGGGGCTGCTCTGTCCCTGGCAGGTGGTGTGGTTTCCAAGCCTCGCTGCCCGGATCCACAGTGGGGGTGTCGTCGGGAAGGGAGCAGGGCCCCGGCACCGCCGTCTGCAAAGATCCGGCTCTGGGTGGCAGGGCGGGAAGACCGCTCTCTGCCTTCCTGGCCTCCAAGGCCCAGAGGGAGGCCTCACGGGTCAGCGGTTCCCCGCTCGCCCCCAGTTCACGGGTCCAGTGCCGCCCAGAGCTCGCCGGGGAGGCGCCCAGCTCGTTCAGCTGTCTGGCTTCGGCCGCTGACCCCTCAGTTGGGAGAGCAGGTGAGCAGCGTGGTGGACGCCCCTCCAGGCTGACCCCAGGGCGGCCGCCCCCTCCAGCCCCGAGTCCGCCCCGTCCCAGGCCGCGCCTGCCTCCGCCGCACCGCCCGGCGCTCGCCAGCCCTTTCCTCACGCGCCAAGAATTTCCCGAGCCGCCGCGGCCGCAGCTGGGACGTTTCTGCACATGGATCCTTGCGAAGAAAACCAGCGTCTCCTGTCTCCTGATGATGCAGACGCGTGCTGGCGTCCGGGCCCCACAGTCCCCCTGCCCCCGCTCGGCGGCCTGTGGAGAGATAAGGGGCGGCTGGCATCTGTCTCGGGGCCGGGGGAGCCGCCCCTGCACGTTGGCAGGGAGGCGCCAGAGGCGGCCGCAGACCCCCGGGCAGCTCCTGCCCCCCCCCTTCCCTCTGGGACTGCAGAAAGACCCCTCCCCCGCCCCCGCCAAAGGCCACACATATACCGGGAGACCCACGGCAGCCAGCCGGGGGGCGAAGTGCTTGGAGGGGTCCCGGCACGTGGCCACACCCCTTCCTGGGGGGCCGCCGTCTCCCGGTCAGTCTGCTGGAGCCGGGCTGGCCCGGGGGAGCAACCAGGCCTGGGGACAGACTGGCAGGCCAGCAGGCGTGGCCCAGCCCCCCGAGCCCGAGAGCGGGGCGGCCGTGGAGAAGCCGGAGGAGGCGCAGGCCCCGGGAGGCCACTCGGAGACGGCCCGGGGAGACCTGAGGAGGCTGAGGAGGCTGAGGAGGCCCCCCCCCC
>NW_026057578.1:1482541-1528859 GCF_023721935.1 Panthera uncia | reverse complement strand
CCCCCCCCCCCCCCCCCCCCCGGCACCGCTGGGCACAGCTGTGCACCCTGCACGCGACTTCCTCTTGTCAGAGGTCCTTGAGGTTGGAGGCTTCCAACGGGCAGCCGTGTGGCCTCTGCTTTAAAAACGCGAACGTCGTGTAAAAATGCAGACGTATTCCGTCCCGGTGAACAGAACACCCCGGGCGCGCCTGCCCCGGCTGGGGGTCTTCCTTCAGAACGGGGCGGGGGGGACACCCCCGGTGGCCGCAGACCCCACCGCTCTCTAGTGGCTTGGGCGGCCCCGCACGGCCCTTCTGTGGCCGAGTCCTGGTTCAGACCCCCCACAGGGCGGACTGTTTGCAGGAAGGTCACCCGGCCCGGGGACAGGACGCTCGTCACTGACGGGCCGGTCGGTCTGAGCCGGGCCTGGTACCAACCCCTGGTTCTTCATCCGTAAGTGGGGCAACACCGGTATGGGGGGGGGGGTGACACCTGCCGCCGGGAGTCCCGCAAGCCCTGCCCGCGTGCGCTCGTCTGCTGCTGAAGGCGCACGCGAAACGCACACCTGTGATTAGTTGTCACATTGGGTCTTCAGGCATTTTCTCAGTGAGCCTCTGCTGATCAGCCCTTTGGCGGGGGGGTGGGTTCTTGATAGCTGTGACAGGAAGGCAGCCCTGAAGCTGGCAGGTCTCTGGGGATGGCCGTCAGACATGAGGGGGGACAGAGCTGAGGTTCCCCTCTCTGAGCTTTAGGAGGTTTGGGTGAATGGAAGTCACAGAACAGGGTTCTGGAAACAAGCTCGTGGGGCTTCTGAGCCGGTCCTTGGAGAGGGCTCTGGGGTTCAAGAGTCAAAGTGAAACAGGCTTACACAGATTACATCCGGGGGGTGCCGGGGGGCTCAGTCGGGTAAGCGTCCGACTTCGGCTCAGGTCACGATTTTGCGGTTGACGAGTTCGAGCCCCGCGTGGGGCTCTATGCTGACGGCTGGGAGCCTGGAGCCTGCTTCGGATTCTGTGTCTCCCTCTCTCTCTGCCCCTCCCCCACCCATGCTCTGTCTCTCTCTGTCTCTCAAAAAATAAATAAATGTAAATTAAAACAAAAAAGAGTCAAAGTGAAACAGGCTTACAGAGATTACATCCGGGGGGCGCCGGGGGGGCTCAGTCGGGTAAGCGTTCTCCTCTTGGTTTCGGCTCAGGCCATGATCTTGAGGTTTCTCGGGTTTGAGCCCCACGTCGGGCTCCGCACTGACAGTGTGGACGGAGCCTGCTTGGGATTCTCTTTCTTCCTCTCTCTGCCCCTCCCCCGCTCACACTGTGTCTCTCAAAGTAAATGAATAAACTTAAAAAAGATTGCATTTGAGAGGACTTTCTGCCTTAACCTTTCACATGCTGAGGAGCTGGGGAGCACATGAACTCTAGGGCCTGACCAGGGAAGCCTCTTCAGAGGGAAGACATCACAGGACTCGAGGTCCCAGGACGTTCTGGGCAGTGCTGGGCTAAGCACCGCCACAGCACACGCTGTGGTCACGCATCTGTCTGTGCACGTCTGTCCCACCCTCGCCCCGCTCCCCGCCGTCGGGGCCGTATCTTGCTTTCTCTGTGGGCCTGGCAGGTGAGGGGTGCACCCTCAGAGCTTATGGAGTAACGAGCGGCCCCACAGGAACTTTCCGGGCCAAGGAGACTGTGGCTCGGAGCGGGAGGGAGGAAGGAGTGGGCTGCAGGACGTCCTGGGCTCGCGAGCCTGTCCACGGAGCGGCCTCCTTTGAGCTTCTTCTGGTTTCTGCACAAAAGGCTGTCCCCGCTTTGCCCACTCTCGGGGCTGCTAGGCCACGCGGTGGCCGACGGCTGGCAGCATTTGCTGCGTTGAGGCAGGGAGGTGACTTTCTCAAGGAGATAAGCCTGTGGGGTCGGGCTGGGTCCCCCGCGGGGACGGGGAGCGGTGGGGTGATGCGGGGGCCGGCGCGGGGTGTTGCCCAGCCCTGCTGTGGCATTTTCCTCTGTTGGTTTTGCCGTCTGATAAACGCGGCCGCTCTGGCCGGAGCCTCCTTGGAGGCTTATCTGGCCGTGTGACCCTCTGGCCTTGACTGGAGAACATTACCACCTCCTTCCTGCCCCCACCCTGGCCCCTGTGGGTGGTTGGGGAGGTGGGGGTGACCCTCCCTCCTGTCACTTTCCTCTGCTGGACTCGGGGCCCAGGGGGCCGTGAGGGGGTCCCTGCGGGCAGCGACATCTCACCTGGGGGCACGGGGCCCGTCTGTGGTGGCCTTCCGGCTCCCCGACGCCCCCACACGATAGCCTCATGCTGGGGACACCCCTGTGGCTAAGGAGCCTCATTTCCGGTGTCCTCAGGCTCCAGACTCGGACCGGGAGCCGTCGGGATTCTGGGAAGACGTCAGCCCCCCCGGGATCCACAGGAAGGTGAACTGGCACAGCCACTCGTGTCACAGGGAACTGACTCCGAGGGGAGACGAACCGGCCCGAGTTCGCCCAGGGCGGTAGAGCCGTCTCCAGCCTCCTGACCCCCGGCTCCAAGCTCTGTCCCCCACGCACCTGGGGCCTTGCCGGGGCGACCCGGGGTGGGCACCAGCCCGGCCCTCCCTTCTGAGAGCCGCACACATCCTGGAAGAAGAAAACACCACTTTGGCCGCCTGGCCGGGTTTCGCCGCGCCCTCCTCCCGCCCCAGGCGGGGCACGGGCTGCGTCCTCTCACTGCCCGCTTCCCAGCCACGGCCCTGAGCTGCGCCGCCCCCGTGGCCACCGATCGGTTGGCCAGGAGACCCGGGGGGTCACCGGGAAGTGACCTCAGCCCGCTGGTTTTGAGCATACGTGCGTCGTGTCCGGCCTCCGAAAGGGGCCACCTGGGTCGCGGCCCAGCACGCCCTTCTTGTCTGTTCAGAGCAAGTCAGGGCACCCGTGAGCCTTGGCGTCCTCATCCAAGAAGGGGGGTGATGAGCCCAAGCTCCCGGGGAGGCCAGGGGTAGACGAGCTCAGTCTGGCCTGGCTCCTGCTTCTTATACTCCTCGTCGTCACCAAACACCGAGAGCCCGACCGACGGGGACAACTCCCTCCATCAGTCCTGGAAGCAGCCCCACCGGGGGGCCCTGCTGCCCCATGTCGCACCGGAGGCCAGGGCAGGGCTCTGCGAGGAAGAGCCACGAGGCCCCCGGGGCAGCGCGAGGCTGCGTGGAGAGCTCATCCGCCACAGAGGCGTATCTGTTGGCCTCGAGCAGGAAAGGGCGTCTGGGCAGGGCTTTGAGGTATGAGTAGAAGTTTGCTGAATGAGGTGAGCAGAAAGGGTTTCAGGGCAGAGGGAACGGACGGAGTGCTCAGAAGGGTCTCGAGGCCCGTGGAGCGTGACCGCTACGCACAGGAGGTTGGACCAGGAAGAGGTGGCGGGAACCATGGTGGGAAGAATGAGTTGTCATTTATTTATTTTCTTCTGGTCAAAGCACAGCTGTCCGTAGGATTTCCTTTTGGCCTTTTCTTCTGAGTTACACAAGGAGCCCGAGTCCCCATCAGCAGCGGGGACAATACAGTGTTTCTGAAAGAAAACCGAAGGCCTTTTACCCTCCTCCTCCCCGCAGGCTCCCAGAAACCCCAGGGCGGCCCCGCTCCCGACGCTCCCGCCCCTCTGCACAAAGCCCACGTCATCTGCGGAAAGGGCGCGTGTCGGAGGTGTTTGGGGCCCACGGGAGCCCCCCGCTGGGCGTGTCGCTTCTTTCCCTGACCAACACACGTGCTGCCCGGCCACACGACCAGGGTTTTGAGCAGCCGCGTGGTGTTTTACGGCAGAGCCTGTGATGCTGGGTTTGGGCCGTCACCGGACTGTGTCCGCATTTCGCTTTTGGCCCAGGTGAGCCGGGCTGCGAGGACTGGGGTGTCGATAAGCCCCCAGCCGGCTTGCTGGACGGCTCCGAGCAGGTGTTATCACAGATGCCTCCGGAGCCCTTTCCGGAAGGCCTGCTCCCCCCCTCGCCACCCCGAGTTTTAAACTCCGGGCGCTTGCACAGGTGACGAGGAGTACTTGGGGGCCCCTCTACCTCTGATCCCCCCACCGTGAAGGAGGGGACTTGACATCCCTCACTGTCCTGACGTGGACCAAACGTTTGGGGTCTGCTTAGGCCTTTGGACCCCGAGTCTTGGGCCCTGCCCCCGCCGGTGCCTCCAGGACAGATGTCCTGGCCCAGTGAGAAGGCAGCTGTGGACTTTGACCCCAGCCCACGGCGCCCCGGAGAGGGTGTTTCCCAGCACAGAGTGCCCTGACCTTTGGCTGTGCCCTACCTGCAGCGGGGGCGGGTGGGCGGAGGGCTTGCCTTGGCAGTTGGGGCGCCCAGGAGGCGTGCACGGCATGACCTGCAACCACAGTGACTTTGGGCTCACCTGGCCATAAAGCTGGGGTGACGGGTTCGCTGCCCGGCTGTGCTCCCTGGAGTCCTTACCCGGGCTGTGCCCCACTCCTCCCTGCAGCCTTTACCACTGGGGAAACTGAGGGTCCCTTGGTCATCTGCCCCCCATTTTACAGGGTGGAGGGAAGGAAAGGAGCCCAGTGTTGGGTGCCAGGCTCAGGGTCACAGACACCCAGCCTGCCAGCTGCTTCTCCTGGAGGAGGCAGCCTCTCTCTGCTCCTGCCGGGGCACAGGGTCCGCCCCAGACCCCTGGGGCTCCTGGAAGGCTGCAGGGACATATCGGGAACATATCGGGAGTGAGAGACCGCTCAAACCATACTTCCTTCCTGCTGAGCTTGGGAGGTGCACTGAGCCTCGCCATGCCTCAGTTTCCCCATCTGCTAAGAGAGGTTTGCAGTAGGCCCCCCCCCCCCCGCCAGGCTATTGGAGGTGGTGCAACGTGATTGGATCATTTGTTATCTGGAGCCTGTGTGTCCCCCCAGAAGAGGGGATGCCCTTTGGGACCCAGTCCTGGGCCAGGGCAGGAGGGACAAGTGACTGCCGGCCCCTGCCAGGCATCAGGCTGAGGGCCGGTGCCTCCAGATTCACAGGTCATCTGGTGTCTCAGGAGCCATGGACACGCCCACCGGCCACTTCCAGCACAGCCCTCCACCCCCCCTCCTGAGGGGCAACTTGGGGTGAGGCCACGCTGATCTGCCTCCCCTTCTTTTCCTCCCTACCCCCTCCATTGAGTGTCACCCCCAATCTTTTCTGGGTGTCTTCAAGGCCTGTCTCCTCCTTTTCTCCTTGCTGTCCCTTCTGGGCGTCTCCTCCTCCAGGGAGCTCTCCTGGGCTGCCCTCTCCCCCCTCAGAGCTCCCTCCCTGGGCGCCTCTGCTCTGGCCCTGCCCAGGCATCAAGGAGGGTCTTGCTGAGGGTCAGGTGGGAGTTCGAGGCTGGAGTTAGCTTGGCCAGTGTGGGTGTGGTGACCAGAGGGTCTTCCCAGGGCAGCGGGCTGGGCTGGGCCTCACGGGCCGGCGACAATATTCTGGAGGGAGCACAGCAGCAGTGGGAGCCTAGAGGCCTGGACACAGAGAAGCCACGGCCGTGGGGGCCACAGCGCTCGCTCTAATGACCCAGCACTTGGGTCTCCATCATCCTTCTCGATGAGGGCTCTGTTTCTTGATCTCAGGGAGGAGCCTTTCTGTTTCTTATTTCTAAAGGTGGACAGGACCACCCCTTCCCCAGACCCCCTCTGCCCGGGCACCAACCCTGCTTCTGGGATGGGCATTCCTGGGGCTCCCGGGACCTGGGCTTGGTGTGTGGGTGCAGGGGACGGAGTGGAGAGGGTGGTGGACAGGCCTCTGCCCCCACGGGCTCACAGGAGGGGAGAGACACAAAGGGAGAGAGGGCGCGGGGGTCCAGGCCATGCTGGGGGGCTCTGAGCCTCCACACGCTTTGGCAGGATGGTCGTGGGCTGTCTGGCCCGGGGTTGGGTTCCCAGGAGAGAGTCTGACTCCTTAAGAAGAGGCTGAGGCACAGGCCTGATGACACTCCCTAAGCCACCGCCCTGGGGGCCTGGAGCAGGGACTAGAGGGACGGCTCGCCTGGCTCCCCGGACCCTAGAGACCCGTCACCACACCTGCCGGCTTCCCGCAGCCACCGGCTCGCACGTCCCTCCCGGTTCTGGGTTCCCTGTGCCTTCGCCGACAAGGGTCTGTGGCCGAGCATCAGTGTCAGCAGGGTCCAGGCCCACTCCCCCCGGTGTGTGCAATGGGTCACGCTTGGCCGGTCGCCCTCCGCCTTGCCCGGGGCAGGACCCCAGCCTGCGCCCGGGCCCCTCTCCCGGCAGGAGAACTGAGGGCACGCCAGGTCTGCAGGGTGAGGGCCCCGCCCTGGGGCCCCGGGGCCACGTCTCTGGCCTTCACGTGAGGGCACAGAGTCAGGGTGGGGCCTGGGTCTCCTTCCCAGCAGGTTCAGGGAGAGGAGGCTGGCACGAAACCACCGGGCTAAATATAGCCGTGGAACTTCCCGGAACACATTTTTCCAAGTGTCCAATAATTAATGCTCAACAACACTCAGCGTCTGCCAAGAAAGCCGAGCCCACCCTGCACGTCCAGCGGGGGGGGGGGGGGGGGGGGGGAGGGTCGCTGCCCGGCTGCCGAGAGCTCAGAGACACCCCCACCCAGGGGTGGCCTGGGGGCGTGGGGGGTACACAGTCAGGTCCCCGGTGGGCACTGGGAGTGGACAGCCGCCACCCAGTACGTCTGCAGCCCTGGGGTTGCCAGACCGTGGCTGAGGTTGGGGGTGTGGGGGTGGATGAGGGGACCCCCGTCCTCCGGAATCGTCTGTGCTTCCTGCGGGGAGCGCGGGGAGGCACGCCTGGGCCCCTTGGCGCTGCGTCCTCTCTATGCGGGGGAGGGGTGGGGGGGGAGGGCCGTCCGCAGGTGTCCTCCGCAGAGCCCTCCTTGTGCGCCGGCCCCAGCAGACCCCTCACCATGACTGCGGGAGGCAGCGGAGGCGCTTAGGGAGGGCCTGGCCTGTGTGGAGTCCTTCCATCCCCCCCCCCCTGAGGTTCAAGGCCAGGGAGTCATCGTCCCTTATCTACCCCCCCCCCCCCCGTCTGTCGGGAGGGGGGGGGGGGCGGGGTGTGACCTGGAGCCCCGGCAGGCGGGTGGCGGGCTCCCCCTGGTGGCCGCGCGGGGCAGGGCGTCCTGGGGAGTCGCAGGGAGGCAGGAGCACGGGTGAGCCCCGCGTCTCAGGCCCCCGGGGCGCAGTGGGGCTCCGGGGGCTTCCTCGCCCCGCTGGGCACCGGCAGCCAGAGCCCCCAAAGATGCAGTTGCCTTTAAAAGTGTGTTCTGAAGACGGACAGGCCCCGTGGTTCTCGCTTGGTGAGGCCAGATGAAATCAGGCGGGACCGCAGCGCGTCTGGACACGAGCGTCCATTTCTGTCACACGCACGGAGGAGGAGACGCTGTGGAGGCGGCCACCGCCACCGTGGCTGAGGTGGGAGCAGGCTGCCCCCCACCCCCACCCCCCACCGGGCCCACCTGCAGGTGCGGCCTGGGGGATACGGGTGGGGGCTTGGGGTTTGCTGTGGGGCCCACCAGCCCCGTGCTGGGTTCCCCAAGCCCTCCACGGACTCCCCACCACCCCGAGGTGGCCGCCGGCTCAGGCCCCTGGTGACGAGTTATCGCCCTGGGTGGCCTGTGGCCGCCTGTTGGGGGTGGGGGCAAGGAGGAAGATCTCGTAGGATTTGATGCTGAGGACTGGGCCGGCCAGACAATGCAGCCTAACGTCACGGTCACCGAGACGGTTTCATGTGACGTCAGGGGCTCGACAGAGCAGAGAAGCCCCAGCCCCTCTTCTACCTGGCGAGAGCCATGGGCTGGCTTCCCTGAGGGGGGCCTGCCGCGCTCCCCCACCCCAGGCACCTGCCGACCTCCCCCTGAGGCCGCGGAGGCTGACGCGGCCAGCCCCCCACGTAGATGTTGTCAACACGTTGTCCGGAATTATGTCCACGAGTATGTAGTATGTATTTGAGATTCTGATTTGCAAATGACGGAGGATCATGGGAAGGTGCAGGGGGAGCACAGAGGGTCCCATGTGCCCCCTGCCCGGCTTCCCCCAGGGGTTATAGCCTCTGTAGCTGTGGTGTGGAATCACCACCTGGGAGCCGGCACAGATACACCGTTGTCACACATGTGGCTTTGTGTAGACACACGTGGGAGCCAGAACTGTCCGTGGCCACAGGGATCTCCCTGGAGCCACGCCGTGTCTCCCTGCCCGGCTACCTCCCCCCATCCCACCCTGGGCTGCTCTCACCTCCGCATCTAGGCCCCTCCAGGACCCCAGAGGCATCACCCACTGGCCTGGGCCTCACACACACGGCTCCCGCTGGATTCGGGGTCCTGTGCCGGGTCCAGACCCCCGAGACTAAGCCAGGCACTGGGGGGCATGAGGCCGGGGGGCTCTGCCTGGAGGGCTGGGCTCGGGGCTCCTGGGCAGGTTCCTTCCAACAGCCCAACGTCAAGAAAAGCCACCAGCTGTCGCTCAGAACTTCAGGGGCAGGTGCGGGTGGACCAGCCCTGCTCTGTTCGCCTGTGTGAGGCCGGGCTCTGTGGCAAAGCCACCGAGGACCATGGCGTCCCGTGCTGAGGGCCAGCCTGGCCAGGGGGCAGCGAGGCCCATTCCGGGGGTGGGACTGTCCACCCAGCCTCCAGGGGGACAAGACGGGCCCTCCGCTCCCTGAGTCCTTCTGCCTGCCCGGTCGGCCTCACTCCCTGGGCTGGTCTCACCCCGAGGTTGACCCTCTGCCTCACTGTTAGGGTCGGCAGGGATCTCCGGGCAGGGGCAGGCGCAGGATCCCGAATCCAGTGGGAGCCATGTGTGTGAGCTGGGGGCTCGGGGCTGCCTTGACTTCTGCAAGCTTCTTCTTTGACCTCCCTTGACGGCCTGGGGCCTGGCCTCGGGCAAAGCCTCAGTTTTCTCATCCACAGAACAAGGAGACAGTGTGGGGGGGTGATGGTTCACGTGTGCGCCCCGCGCGCCGGGGCAAGGCGCCCGCTGGCACGGCCATCACGACGCTGACGGGGGGCCAATGCCAGGATGATGACTGTCAAGCGGGCGCGACGACATTAGTGAGAGAGCCTCACAGGTGCACGGCTGGCTCCCACCCCATGAACCCTGAAGGCAGGAGCCGGGGTGGGGGGGGGGCATCTGGGCTGATGGAGGGGAGCTGAGCAGGAGTGAGCAGGGCAGAGCCAACAGCACGGGAGCAGCTCCGAGGGGCCAGCATGGGGCCCCATGGAGAGTAGGGGTCCCAGCTTCGAGGGAAGCCACCGAGGGCCTTCCCCCCCCCCCGGCCTGGAGCTGGCCACAGCGGGAGTGTCCCCTCACTGCCCTGGCCGGGGAAGGCCACCGGTCACCTGCTTGGCCCAGCGCACGCCTGCCTCCAGCCATGACTCCCACGGTCGGGGTCGCGGGAGGAGGGGGAATCACGTCTTGCGGCAAAACATTTTTGTGAAATAAGTGAATTATCTCAGGGCCAAAGCAGAGGGAAAACGTGGCCTGAGAACACGTGGTGCGGCGGCCACCGGCCTCCCCGAGCCGGACGTAAGTGCCGTCGGTTGAATAAAAGCCGTAATCCAGCCCGCGCAGAGACTGGCAGCAAGAGGTGGGGGGACAGACGCCGTGGTTTTCAGGGAGCAGCTCGCCTCCCGGCCGTGTGTCCGGAAGCACAAATTAGCGCTGATCTCTGCTCCAGGAGCCAAAGGCAGTTACGGGTTATCAGCGACTGTGGCTCGGGCTGGCCCCGAGGCTGGGGCAGGGGCACGCGGGACAGGGACCCTGAGAGGGGCCACGTGTTCTCAGTCACCTGGCCTTCCCTTCCCCGGACCAGGATTTGCTGGGCACAGGTCCATCCTGAGTCTTTCCTTCCACCTCTGCAGAAAGTTCTGGGCCGTGGCCCTGCTGCCCGTGCAAACCGGGCTGCGTGGGTTCAGGCCGGGCTGCCGGCTGGGTGGGGGTGGGGGGGGGTGCAGCATCTTGGAACACTGTCTACACCTTCTCTGTGTGCAGGTGACGGTGGTTCCTGTCAGCTGATGCCTGTTGTCACGGTGTTGGGTGTGACGTCCCATGAGGCCCCGTGAGGCCCTTCGTGTGGATTTCGGGGTGGCGGGGAAGCCCCCAGGAGGGAGAGCAGCTCTGCTGACAGGAGGAGGGTCCTGGCCAGGCCCGGCCCCTGCAGAGGCCCTGGGAGGAGGGGCCGGGGGAGGGGGCGCACCGCTGGGGCGCCTTGTGCCCTGTCCTTGTCCTCTGGGCGGGAGCCACTGCATTGCACCTTGAGGGTCCCACGTCCCATGACTGGGGACAACCTCAATGGTCTCCATAGCCCTGCCTCCCCTCCCCCTGCCTCCACCTCCCTCTCTTCCTCCCCTTCCCTCCCCTTCCCTCCCCTTCCCTCTCTCCCCTTCCCTCCCCTCCTCTGCATCTTCCGGATGCCTGGAAGGATCTGAAACCTGCCTGCACCCTGGTCCCAGATCCCCCGGCCCCTGGGGTCGCTGCTCTGGCATGCAGGCCTTGCTTGGGGGTGGGCCCAGGGGGAGGGGCACAAGGCCGCCGGGTGCTGCTAGGGTGGGGGTCCCGGGAGCAGGGAAGGGCGGGTCGGCCCCCAACCCTGTGTCTTCTCAGAGTGGGGCCGGAGGGTTCCCTCAGAGCCTGATGCCGGGCAAGCTGCACGTGATCCTGCTGCCAAGGGCCAGGGGGCTGCGGTGGGGGAGGGGCAGGAGTCTCTCCTTCAGGCTCAAGTGCAGTGATGCAGGCTGGTGTGAGACCGCCACCTTGACCCCGGCCACAGGGCGCTGACGAGGATTACACACGCCTCCAGCTTCCCACCGAGGGGCCCCTGAGAATCACGGAGACCCATCCGCAGGCCGGAGTGACCCCCGTCCCTGGGGACACAGCCCGGGAGGACCGCTCTCCTGGTGGGCAGTGAGTCTGGGTCCTCTGGCCAGATGTGGAAGGGAGAGGACGTGGAGAGCCTTGGGAGCCCCCACCCCAGGAAGAGACCTCCAGACTGTCAAGGGGGAGTTTTCGGGGAGCCAGGGCACGGCTCTGCAACGTCGGCCCCCAGGGAGGGAGGCGGGGCCCTCGGCTGGGCCCCCGGGAGCTGCTGGGACACGTGTGGCCTGGAGCACGGCTCCCCGTGCACGTGAGACACAGACAGGTGGGCTCGGCCGGCCGGGGACCCCAGGTGTTGCCTGGGGGAGGCACCAGGTGGCCCTGTTCAGTTACCAAGACGACCCGGCAGGTCAGAGGGCCCCTTGGCAGGCAGTGAAGGAGCTGGAAAGGTGGGCAGGGGTCTTGTAGCTTTGAGGCCTGCCCTGGGGGAGAGGGTCTCGTGTCCCCGGGTTGGGCCACATGCCAGCCTACGGCTCCACCCAGGGGCCGTGAGGACACCCTGAGCTGTGGGGCTGCACAGATTTGGTTTTCGGTCGCCCTGTATTGGGAGCAGGTGATAGTGGTCTATCTCTTGCAGCTGTGATATTAAGTTTCCTTTATTTTTTTGTATTTTTAAATTTTTAAAATATTTATTTTTGGGAGAGAGAGAGAGAGAGAGCGATTGCGATTGAGGGACGGGCAGAGAGAGAGGGAGACCCAGAATCCGAAGCAGGCTCCAGGCTCCGAGCTGTCAGCACAGAGCCCGACACGGGGCTCAAACCCAGGAGCCGCGAGATCATGACCCGAGCCGAAATCGGATGTTTAACCGACTGAACCGCCCAGGCGCCCCAAATAAATCTACTTCTAAAGGAAATGTAATATCGGGGTACCTGGGGGGCTTAGTCGGTTAAACATCCGACTTCGGCTCGGGTCATGATCTCGCGGTTCATGGGTTCGAGCCCCGCGTCGGGCTCTGTGCTGACAGCTCGGAGCCTGCTTCGGATTCTGGGTCTCCCTCTCTCTCTGCCCCTCCCCTGCTCGCAATCTCTGTCTCTCTGAAAAATAAACATTAAAAAAATAATAAACAAAAAATAAGAGTAGATTTGTTTAAGGGTGTGGGAGAGACGGGCCGGTGGCTGCATCTGGGAGGGCGGGGTTGGCCGATGCCTCTGTGGGCGTCCCAGGTTTGTGCTGTGTGAGCCGTCTGGCCGAGAGCAGAAACACAAAACACACAAACACTGATGGTGAGAGATGCTCATCCGAGTGAAGATGTGTGTTGGTTTAGAGGAGATGCAGGGGTGCTCAGCCCATCTGGGCCTCGGAGGTGGAAGGGACGTCAGGGACACGGGTGGGCTCCTTCCTTGGTGTGGACGTCTGCCCACCTCCCCCATCCAGACCCAGACACTGAGGTTTGTAAGGTGTCCCTGCTCTACAAAAACATTCTTGGGAAAATAAATCGAAGCAGTTCTATTCTTCACCTATAAACATCATTTAAGAGTGTTTTATGGGAAAAGACATACTGTTTTATTCATGCAAACGATGTCTGGGGGAGGCAGGAGCTCTGGAAACAGGTCAAGTTCAGTGTCGGGTCACAGCAGTTCCCCCCCCCCCCCCGCCCCCCAGTAAATAATCCAAATCTATGTTGGGTACTTGGCCACCAGGGGGCGCCCCAAGGTCTTGTCTGAAAAGTGGGTGTGCGAGTGTGTGTGTGCATGAGTGTGCGTGTGCGTGTGGGTGTGGATGTGTGAGCGTGCAAATGCGTCTGAGTTGGCATGTGCGTGGATGTGGGTGTGCGAGCGTGCGCGTGTTTTTGCGAGTGTGAGCGTGCATGTGTGTGTGGGCGTGCGTGAGTGTGAACGTGTGGGTGTGTGAGCGTGTGAATGTGAGTGTGGCTGGGTGTGAGCGTGCATGAGCGTGTGGGTCCGTGTGTCCAGCTGTGTGTGTTCGGAGGAGTGTCTTACCGAATGAGCGAGTGCACGCGTGAGCATCTGTGAGAGAACACGTGTGCCCCTGCGTGTGAGCAAGCGTGTGTCTGCGTGCGCGGCTCATGGTTTGGGAGCCGCGACCCCCCCCCCTCGCTCTGCGAGCAGCTGCCCCCTCCCCCGCCGTGAACTTCCCGCCCAGCCTGGGAGGCAACCGCCTCGAGCGGCCGAGGAGCCCGGCCGCCTGTGGGCCGCTGGCCCCGGGACCGGACTCTTCTCTTGGACCGTGGGTGACCCTGGCACTACGCAGGTCCTCCCGGGGGCTGGTGAGCCACCAGCTGGTAGGCTGTGTGGCCGCGGGGCCTGGGACCGCGGGCTCTCGGGATGGCTGTGTCCACGCTGAGGGGCTCGGAGAGGCGGGGGGGTTCTGGGGGGGGGGTCCTGCGGGCGAGTGTGGCGGATTGGGCCACCCGACCACCCCTGACCCGGGGTACGTCTTAGGAGCAAAGGGCGGGCTGGGGGGCGCGTTGCGCGGGGCTGGGCGCGGGAGGGGCGGCCCGGCCGGGAGCCCCTCCGGATCTGCTCTCCCGGGCTGGGGGCTCCGGGGCCTCCCGCCGGGTGCCAGCCTGTGGGGCCCTGCGGGTAGACAGGGCGGGGTCTGCCGGGGTGGCGGCCCCCACGCCCCTGAGAGCAGCTGGCCCTGGCCAACGGGACTCCGCTCAGGGCCGACCCGGGCTGTGACAGGAGCGCCCACCCCTCCCGGCTGCAGGCCCTTTGCTGGTGCGCGCTACGGGCTCCCGCACCGTGCGGCGGGCGCCCCACTCAAGCTGTGCCGCCCTTCTGCCCTTCCTGTTTGGAAAACCTAGTAGACGGGAAGGATCTGGAAGTTGCCACGTGGGGCGTGCGTGGGGTGGCCGGCCCGCGTGCGGGGTCAAGCACAGGCCAGGGAGGGAAAGCGCCCGAACGTGGACAGCCGGCAGGGAAGGGCGGCACGGAGAGAGTCTGCCCCGCGGTGGGCACCTGCCCTTGCTCCTCTGGAGGCGGCACCGAGGGGAGACTGGTCCGGCCCCCAGGAAAGCCTCGGCCTGGTGCGCGTGGGACCTCCTGTCGGTGGCCGTGTGCTCAGGGCCCGGCACGCGGCTACTGCTCAATAAACGCATCTCGCATGGCTGCGTGGCCGGGGCCGAGCCCCTCCCGGTCACTCTCGGCCCCCTCCAGGCATTGTGGCCGTGTGGCTCAATGGGTAGGGGCCAGGGCACGGGGCCAGGTGCCGCTGGACATCACCTGGACACCGCCGGGCGCCACCTGCAGGCCACTGGCCACTGCCTCCAGATTCTGGTGTGTGGGGTGGGGGTAACGACGACTTGGGGAGGGAGGCCAGCCAGGGGGGCTCTCAGGAACCCCTGCGGCCCCTACCTCTGACCCCAACAGAGGTCTGTCCTCCCTCCCCAGCCTCAGTAGCTGCCCATCCCCCTGCCCACTCCCTGGTTCCCCAGAGCCATCGGATGATCCCAGGACAGGCCCCGGGTGGGCGAGATGCACGAGGCCACCCGTCACCGATGCGTGTCTCCTCGAGGACTTTCTGATGGGAATATTTTCAAGCCACAAATGCTCAAAACTATGGGGCTCTCCAGGCTGTGGAGACTGACCCGTGCACACACCTCCTGGTGAAGCTGAATTCTGTAGGACGCCCCGCCTGCCGTGGATGGGGTGCCCCGGCTTCCGACCGCCCAAAGGGCCCCCGAGCCTCGCTGGGTGACCCCTTCTCACCAGACACGGGAGAACCACATCCTTGGTGCACTGAGGACAAGCCTCCACGAGACCGCTAATGAGCACGTTCCTGCCTGAGGGACTTTGCACCTGGATCTGGAATGCTTGACCCCCCCGACGGCCTGGCCCTCTCCCTCCACGACACCTCATCGGAGACCCTCCCCAGGTCTCGAGAGGGCTGTGACCTCAGGGCGCGGTGGGGGCAGCACGGCCTCGTCAGCCTCTGACCCCCTGATAACAAAGGTGTCAGGAAGGGGACACAGATGAGGGTTGAGCGTCCTCTCGGGGGAGACGGGCCTCCCTGCAGGGGAGGGGCTGTGGTCACCTCCCTCCCTCCCAGGAGAGCCGAGCTTGTGCCCACAGCACGCTCCTGGATGCCAGGTCGGGACCAGCAGCTCCCTGGGCGTCTGGGAAAGAGGTTCCTTGCTGCCCGCTCAGGTTTGTGTCACACGGGTGGAGGGATCCTTCCCTGCCCCTCGAGACGCGCCGCCGGCCTCCCACGGAGGGGGGAAGGGCCACCCGCGTGGCCTTTTGTCGGTGGCGTCTCACTCCTGTCCTTCAGGAGGTCTGGTCTCCTGCCCACCTGTGGCCCGGGACACATTCTCTGTCCTGGGGGCGGAGGACCCCGAGGTGGTCCGGTCCAGGTCCCTGCGTATCAGACACAAGACAAGCTGGGGAGGAGGAGTCTGCCCTGGCCTCTCAAGGCCTCCTCCTAACGCGTGGCCGGGCAAGCCCCGAATATCAGCTCTGCCTGCTCCGTCCACCCGAGGCAGCGCTCAGGTCCCGGGACGGGGTCACAGGCGCGTCGGGGGCGCGTGCCCCTTGTTAGACTCGGGCCCCCGAGACCTCCCCTCGAGCCCGGAGAGGGGGGCTGTGCCTCCCGGTACATCCTGGGCGAGGGGTGGGGGTCACGCCTCCCTCATCAGACACGCACCATTCCCGCCCGAGTGGTGGTGCGGTCAGTACAGCCCTGTCTGCGGGCCCTGAGTTCGAATCCTGCTTCCCGGCTGTGAGGCCCTGGACGGTTCTGCAAAACAGGGGCACGGTTGTGCCCCCTGTGGGGGTGGTTATGAAGCCTCGGCACGTGACTGTGTAAAACTCGGAACCCAACAGAGGAAGAAGCCGTGAGACCGCGTGGGCGGGCCACACCTTGTCCGGCACCCGCATCAGCATTATCCTAACATCGTCGTCACGTAATCACCACCATCACCGTCACTGCCAACATCTCAGTGCCCCTTCCTGGGGAAGGTGCCTTCGCCTCCTTTCCGTCCCGCACCGGCTCCGGCCCTCGGCCTCCCCACTGGTGAAAGGTCAGAAGCAAGAGACCGAGCGGTAACGGAACGGAATCCTCTTTAGGCTTCGATCTGCTTCTCTCCGAAACCCCCCTGCCTGCCCCCTCAGAACGAGTCTCCCGTGCTCTACCTCTTCTGAGGTGTCAGGGACCCCCTGGGGCACCCTCACCTAAATCCTGCCCATCTGCCTGCCTGCCGGACGGCAGCCGGGGGCGCCGGGGCCCCCGCCTTTCCCGCCAGCTGGTGGCAGCCATTTCCTGTTCCTCCGGGCCCGCTGGGGCTCGGTCCCCTCCTCTGCAGCCTCCGTCCTCACCTCTACCGGGCACGTCTCAGGCGGGACACGGCGGGCCCTCTGTTCTAGGCCAGCACGAGGTGCAGGCGGGTGTTAACTGAGCGTCCGACGGGCGTGTGCAGTCACCGGCCAAGGCCCGTGGTCCGGGGCGCACGGGCCCGAGCTACTCTGGCAGAGGCAGCGCCTGGGGGCTTGGGGTGGGCACACGTGGCCTCCAGGCTCGGGAGCATGCCTGTGGGGTGGGTGACACAGACCCACCCGGAGTGACCCCAGAGGCGGCGCCGGGCAGCCCCCCGCGGGGCAGGGCGGACATGAATCCTGCACCGGGGCGGTCCGCTCTCGGCAGGTGGTTTCCAGGGTCCCCCGGTGGCGGTGGCCTGAGCGCTGCAGGGCTCCCCAAGGGGTGTGAGACGCCCTCAGGGGGCCGGGTCCCACGTGCCCCCCACTGCATCCTGAGGGGACGCTCGGCCACGGAGCGAGCTGGCAGCGACTTCGGACACGGCCCTGCCAGGCTGCACAAGAACTTCTTGACACAGCGATTCCCAGGCCAAGCCTGCGTCCGCGTCCGTGGCTCCGCGCAGACGGGGCACAGCTCCTGTCCTCAGCAGACTCCTCGGGCGATGCGGGAGCTGCCGGCCAAGGGTCACCTCTGCAGCGTCTGCCTCCTTCTGCCAGCCCCCGGGGTATTCGATTCGCCTGCAGGCGGGGGCTGGACTGCCCACGCTCTGCAGAAAAAAAAAATTGTTTTTAAGAGAGAGAGAGAGAGCACGTGTAGGGGAGAGGGGCAGAGGGAGAGAGAGAGAGAGAGAGAGAGAGAGAGTCTCAAACAGGCTCACCACCAGCACAGAACCAGACACGGGGCTCAATCCCACAGCCCTGGGATCACGACCTGAGCTGAAACCACGAGTTGGATGATGAACCGACTGAGGCCCACAGGCGCCCCTAGAAAATGGGTTTTAGGTGGACAGTCTGTGCAGGGGTCACCGTGACCCCCACGGGCCCCAGACAGGCGTGGAGATGAGACCTGGAGCCATCCCAGGGGCAGCTGTAGGACAAGAGGACCGGGGGTGGGGGGACGGGTGTGAGGCTGGGGGGGGCAGAGCCGGCTCCCGCCCGTCCCTCTCCTTGACCTGGTCTGGCGGGCCCGGACCCCTGCAGTATGCCATGTTCTGTGTGGATCGGGCCTCCGGTGAGGCTCACTGGGGACGCTGCCTCAGAGGCTCCCTAAGTAGCCCTCGTGGGGGTCCAGGCCCACGTGGCCTCCCGGACGCCCAGCTGCCCACAGTCGTGTGGGTGTCTGTGTTGGGCCCGCCGGCCAGCGTCCCCCACCTGCCCACCTGAGGACGGGTCTGCAGTGGCTCCTGGGCTCAGAGCGATGGGGGCTGAGCCTGGGTCTGAGTTTCCATGGCCCCCGCATGCTGACCCTGCCCTCTGCCCCGGAGGGCACCCGTGGGCCAGGAGGGCACTCGCTCGGGAGCCCATGGTGCCGGGGAGAGGCCGGGAGCGGCCGAGGCTGGATTTAGGCTGGAGACGGGTCCCCTCTGCTCACAGGACAGGAGGGACACGTCACGTACATCTTTCTTCTCTTTATATGTATATAAAAATATAGGTTTATATATATATATATATATGCATTTCTTTGTGAAAGAAATGTAGCTGAAAACTTATGAGTGGTGATTTTTAAAAGTTGGCAGGGGAGTGACATTCTTGCTGCTGGGGGGCGGGAGGGGACTTCCAGAATGAGCAGGTCTCATGTTCCCTGGGAAGAGGGTTGTGCCAAGCGCGATGTGGAGGGCTCTGGGGGTGCCCTCTGGCCCCGCCCTTCCTGCTCTGTCACCAGACTGCTGATGACGTCGGGGGAGTCCCTGTCCTCTCTTAGGCAGACCACAGCGGGTGGGGCAGGGGCCACGTGGGCTGGAAGGAGACCCCTGGGAACGCGGCCGCTGAGTGGTGGCTGACCCTCCTCCGGCCGCTTGACCGGTCCCTCGGGGTTTCAGGAGCGGCCAGAAACCCAGGTGTTCACGCTCGATCTCCTGATTTTTTAAATTGACAACAAATCAAAATAACTTTAAAACACCAGGTCCGTTAAACAAAGCAGGTGAGAAGGGACTTCAACAGGTGGTTTTAAGTTAACATCTTACAGGGGCACCTGGGGGGCTCAATCGGTTAAGCGTCCAACTTCGGCTCAGGTCGTGATCTCACGGTTTGTGGGTTCCAGCCCCACGTCGGGCTCTGTGCTGACAGCTCGGAGCCTGGAGCCTGTTGGGATTCTGTGTCTCCCTCTCTCTCTCTCTGCCCCTCCCCTGCTCATTCTCTGTCTTTTAAAAACAAATACACATTAAAAAATTAAAAAAAAATTAACATCTTGCATCAGTGCCGTCCATTTGTTACAATAAATGAACCACCGTGGATAAATGATCGTTCACAAAAGCTCAAGGCTGATTTCGGTTTCCTCAGTTTTTCCTCACACCCTGTTTCTGATCCCATCCAGGACCGCTCGTGACATCTAGCATCGCCTTCTCCGTAGGACCCTCTGGGCTGGGCAGTGCCTCTGGCTCTCCTGGTCTCCGATGACCTTGATGGTTGCGAGGCGTTTGGGAGAGAGTCCCTTCTTTTGAGTTGGTCCGGGGACTTTCTCGTGGTCAGACGGGGTAAGGGGTCCTCGGGGGAGACCAAAGAGGGGGGCTGCCTTCTCGGCCCGGCACGCCGGGTCCCTGCTGTCAGCACAACACACGGCTGTGGGTGCTCGGCCTTGACTGGCTGAGGTCGACGTGGTCCGGTCCTCCATCACGGAGCTCACCCCCCACAACCATGCCACACGCTGCTCTGCGTGGCTGACCTGTGGGTGCAGACGGTGGGTCACCCACAGCCTCGGAGTGAGTGCTCTCCAGTAGGGTCCCTGGGGCCATCTTTGAGCCCTGGGGAAGGTGAGGTGAGTAGGACCGAGTGGGCGGGGTCCCGGTCCTCCCCTCCTTCAACACAGTCCACTCTACCTGTTTTTGTTTGTGTGTTTGCTTTTGTAAAGATGCCCGAAGAAGGCTCTGGGGCCGTGGAAGAAACGTCCAGCGTCTCGCTGCCCTGCCCTGGCGGTGTCCTCTGGGGCCAGGGTTGGATCAGGTCACCGTGTTGGCTCCAGCCTGGATGGCACGTTCTCTGGCCCTTCTCTTGGGGATGGCGGAGGCCTGGCGGTAGAAGGGGAGGGACAGCGTGGGGAGTGTTGAGCTGGGGGACCGGTTCTCCGCCAGTCCGCGGGGAAGCGGGGAGGCAGTCCGGCGGGAGTGTGGGGCCCCACGTGGAACAAAGTGCAGGGACGCTGTCCATCGGGGGAAGGGGGCTTCTGTCCTCTGTGCTTAGACACCCACTTGGCTGACACCTGGACAGCAGTCCGGGGATGAAGTGCACTCCAGGCCCCCGTGGTCTCCTGTGCCCCTGCCAGACATCACCAATCAATCCCTGCTCTCTGCTGAACTCAGATGCAGCCTGAGTCCTTCCACACGCAGCCGTCCAGCAAGCCGAAGGGGAGGTCAGAGAGGGCATGCCCGGTGAGCGCCCCCTGCACCAGCCCTCCGTCGGCGTCTCCCACACGGGTGTCCCCTGAGCAAAGTCTGGGGACAGTGAGGTGTATCCTCGGCCGGGGACCTCCCACCACTGAGCACCTTCCTGCCCCCGGCCCGGCAGGGAGGTCGTGTGGAGGCCTGGTAAGGACAGGGAGGCCGGCCCGAGACCAGAGCTGGTCCCCAGGGTCCGGCTGGGCTGTGGGCTCGCCTGGCCCGGCTCGGAGGCTGGACGTACGAGTCCAGGGACCCGGCGCCTGTGAAGCAGCCCCTCCCTGGGCCTCAGGTCCCAGCTGGTGCCTTGGGAGGCCCTGACTCTTTCTTCCTAACTTCCTGCCTTGACTGGGCCCTCCTTTTGGGAGATGCCTCAGTTTCACCTTCCAAGGAGTCCTGTGGGATTTCCATCCTGGAAATCCGTTACTTCCGGAAGGATTGTGGGCTTGTCTCTGATTTACTGGGCTGTGTGCTGATCTGAAGGCCGAGCTCGGCGGGTTGTGGGGTTGGGGGAGGCAGGTGTCAGAGGAACCCCGCCGGCCCACACTTCTCTTCAGACTCCTGACTGCATTTCCTGCCTTAGCAGGGCCCCTGCGCTCACAGCCTGATTCCCGCCCTCTCCCCTGCCCTGCTGAGCCCCCACCCAGAGGTGAAGAGGGACGACTTCCTCAGTCTCCCCAGAGCACCTGTGCGGTGTGGTCCGTTTCTACCGCGGTTTGCGCAGATGAGCGCGGCTGACCTCGTAGGACGGCCGGGTGGTTGGTGTTCCTGGTGGCCCGTCCCTCACGGAAGAGCGTGTGGAGCGGGGCCTGCGGCTCGCACGACCCCGTGACGGGCCGAGAGCGTCCTCGTGGGTGCATGTGGCGCCGGGTCTGCCGGGCGAGGGGAGAGGGCCGCGTGAGTTGCTGGCTGTGCTGTGGCAGCCGGCCGAGGGGCTCGGTGAGACGGGCCAGAGAGCTGGCCTCGGCGTAGCCTCCTGCCCCGTTCCTCCCCAGCGGTGGGGCTCGTCGGGGTCCCACCTATCCATCCACCTGTCGGCCTTGGGCACGCCTCCGCCCTCCCTGGCCGGGCTGTGCCCCCTGCTAAATGTGGGGGCTCCCCTGCCCTACCCCAGCTGTCCTTAGGCTCTGCCCGGGCCCGGCCTGGTGGTCACCCCGGGCTCCATTCTTGGGGAGCGCGTGTGGGTGCGTGGCCCTGTGCCCTGCTGATGCGGGGGGCAGGGCCCAGCTGCGTGTGACCACCTGTGCCCAGCCTGCAGCGCCTGTCACCCGAGTCCGGGCATCTCCAGCGCACTGTGGTGCAGTGGCCGGTCCTCACCCCGGCCGCTGGGGGTGCCAGCGCTCCCTGACTCCGGCCCGTTTCACGCACGCTCCCGGCCCCTTCGGCACTGGGTCCCCTGCCTTTGTTTCCACACTCGCTTTCTCTTTCTCTTCCTTCTCTGCCCGCCCCCCACCGCTGCACGTCCCCCACACTGTGCCCTCCTTTCTCTGCTTTTTACCCCACCACCCCCCCGCCTCCAAACGGGCCCTCTGAGTCCCGTCCACGGAAACAGCTGGCCCCTCGCCTCCTTCAGGGGTCCCTGCTCCCGAGTGGATGAGCCCCTTTTACGGGGCGACCAGGTGGTTGCAGATGTTGAGCTCTTCGGGGCTCAGAGGTGACGGGGCAGGTGGCTTCCCGGGGCTCACAGGGGCCAGGGGGGCCCGGAGTCACCTGCCCACCCCCCACCCCGGCCAGCTGGCCTGCGGGTCCGGCCCCGGCGTCCCCCTTGACGGGAGCCTTAGTGACGATAGCTGGCTGGGAGGCGGAGGCGCGGCTGAGCCGTGACGTGCTCGGGGCTCCTGACGGCAAGAGGAGCAGGCAGCGTTCGCCCCCCGGCGCCACCAGGACGGCTGGCCCAGACAGGCCGCCACAGGCAGCGGGCACATGGTGTGGAGGCGGGGGTGGGGGGCTGCCGGGACCCCCGCCCGCCCTCCTGGCCTGAGTGGGGAGCCTGGAAGTGGCTCAGTAGCCGGTAGTTTCTGAGGGTAGATGGGGGAGGTGGGGCCCGCCTTCGGGGGAGATGAGCCGTGGGGACGCCAACCCCCCCCGCGGGCGCCGGACGGGCTCCGTGGGCCTGCGGTCCCCGCGCTCAGTGAGCTCAGAAACACAGCCTCTCTCGCAGAGGAGCCGACCATTAACAAGCCCGTGTGGTTCCAGGCCGAGGCCGCGGGCTCGCCCCCACCTGTCCCAGCTGCCTCTCCTGCTGTGGGGTGACAGCCCATTAGCAGGTCCTGCTGTGAGCTCAGTCACCACCAGACGCCGAGCCCGGGCACTGAGCACCCTGGGGTGGGGTTCTGGGGCGAGGCCCTCAGTGTCTTCTTCTACACAGTCTGAGCAGGCCAGAGTCGGGGCTAGAGAGGGTCTGGGGAGCCGGATGGAGTTGGGGGCCAGGGTGAGGCCCACCGAGTTCGGGGAAAGTCGTCTCCCTAGTCTCTTTGTTCTCCCTCCAGAGTCCCCCCTCCCAGTGTTTTGCTTCCTCCCCAGCAGCTTATTCTGGAGAGTGGGGGGTGCTGGTAGTCATTTACACTTTAGTGCGACTTAGCCGGCCTGCTCTGTCTTTCCAGGGGCCTGCGGTGGCCACTGTTTACTGTGTGCCTGTCGGGTACTGGCTCTAGGCTGCACGCTGGATGCTACTGCTCCCCTGAGCCTGGCAGGGCTCCCACCTCCCCCCGTTTTGAAGGTGAGGAAACTGAGGCTCAGGTAAGCAAACTTGCCTGGAGTCTTCCGTCAAGCGTGGCGGGGCCGTGAACTGACCCGGGAGCCACCAGCATGATGATGACGGCTATTTAGCGGAAAGGTTAAGATTCCCTTAGGAATGGCACCGAAGGCTCGGTTCCTGTATTTTCTGGGCTTTTCGCAGGCTCTGAAAACTGCCTCTGGGCATCTGGGCTGTCCTGGGCCTGACTCAGCTTCCTGTGAGGGCACTGACCCGGGAGGGGGTGGGCAGTCCTGGCTGCCACGCCCCAGTCTGTCCCTGACCCAGTGCAGGGCGTTCTCAGGGCCAGGCCCCGAAGTCCCGCCTTTCCTGCCACTGAGCTCAGACCCTGCTGCCGGGCGTGTCGGGCTGTCCGGGAACCTCTGGGCTGCCTGCCGCCTCGGGCCAGGGGGCCTCGAATGCCACCCCCTCCCCTGTGTCCGGCTCAGATCCCCTCTCCCGTCCCTGCATCTGTCCATTCCCGACCTTTAAATAGCCATGACGAGGTGCCCTGCTTCGCCCTCCGTCGGGGCCCACAGACCCGGCACAGACCCGGCCGCAGAGGCAGCCTTTCCCACTGCCCGTGGCAGGCTGACCAGCCCCGTGGCCCGGCGGGAAAATTGCCAGAGGGCGTTCTGGTGGCTGCAGGGCCGGGGTGCCTGGTTGTGACCTTGGGGACGATGGGAGGGCAGGGTGTAGGGTGGCGGCTCCTGTGGCAGACGGTGGCCCGGCCCCCACCCCTCCCAGGCCTAGCGCCGTCTTTGCGCGAAGCCGTGGCCATTTGAGCCCGTTCTGTGCAAGGCCCGTGGTGCCGTGGCCGCAGAGCCCTGGCGTCACCCCTGGCCCAGGTCTGATGAGGGTGTGGGTGCCGGTGTGCCGGCGGGGCTGGGCCGGGTCGGGCAGGAACATTCCCCCCGCTTCTCCCTGAGCAGGAGCAGAGCTGCTGAGAGCTGCCTTCTGGCCGCGAGGCATCTTGGTGCTCTGGCTCGAGGCTATTTTTAACCCCAGTGTGGTAAGAGCATTTGTACAGGAACACCACTCTCCCGATCAGGCCCTGCAGCTGCCCAGTGTGGACGCCAAGCTCACGCATCGGCCGGGCCGCTGAGGGCTGTAACCGGAACCCGTCAGCTGACCAGGGCAGGATCAATCTGGCTCCTGCGACCACTGCGTCCTGCTGGGTTTCTCTGGAAGGACGCCATCCCCACCTTAATAGAACTCCGAGACCACGCCTGGCACCCGGGGGCACGGGCGAGGCGGAGGGCTCGGGCCCGGAGTGGGGAGCGGCCCTGACCCTGGCCCCGTGGGGCTGCGAGGAGGGGTGCGGGCTCGGGCCAGGGTCCCCTCAGGTCGTCTGAGCACACGGGTGATTTGGGCAGCAGCTTCTCCGCAGGGACTCTCGAGGTTAAGAGGCCCCGGTTAAGGGGCCGGGTCCCACTTCACAGGGTGTCGAGGCCGCCTGGCCCCCCTGCCGCTGGGGTCTGCCTGACCACCTTGTTTAGAACAACAGGACCCTGGGTGGGGGGAGTGGGGAGCCTGGGGGGACCCCTCGCACCCCTGGCGTGTGGGCTGGGGGGCTGCCATGGCTGCAGAGGGTCTGGGACCCCTGCCTCCCGGGGGAAGGGGCTCAGGTCCTCGCAGATGTGAGTCTGTGTCCTCACGGGGTCCTCCCTGGGGCTGCCCGGAGGAGGCTGTGTCCTGCGGGTAAATTACTTCTGCGTGAGGCCGTGACACTCGATGACACTTGCTACGACAGCTTTGGTGTCATCATTGCCCAGCGAGGAGGGACTTAGAGGCTCCACGACCCTCTGATCTCCTTCAGGAAGGACACGCCCACTTAGTGCCATCACTTTTTAAACGGACCTCCACCTACCCCGGTGGGTGCGGCTGGCAGGGTGGGGGGGACACAGGCGGGAGCTGCGGCTGGGGTGTGGCCGTGCACGCTGGTGTGTGCACGTGTGTGGGACACACCCACAGGCTCCAGGAGGGGCTGGTCAATGGCGGGGCCGCTGGGGAGGGGCCCACGGCCTCAGTGGGGTGAACAGGAGGCTCACCGCGTGTGGTATAGCCTTTGGCACTTCTGGATCAAAAAAACACGGGTACACACTGTCCTTGAAGACTAAAAACCTAGTGGGGACAAGGGTGGTGTTAGTGACAGCTGCTGGCAGAGCCAGCCCCTCCCAGGCCCTCCTGCTGCCCTGTTGTGCCCAGGCCCCTCCCGTCTGGACACCAGCACCCCTCCCCTCCCCCACCCGGGTCTACCTCTTCCGGCACCGCGACCCACCCGGCCGGCCGTGCCCCTCCCTGGGAGCAGGGAGGGCAGGGGCGGGGAGGGGCACCGCCCAGGGTCCTGCCTGCCTGGTGTGGGGGGCAGGCAGACATCCACCCCAACCTGGCAAAACCCTGCCGGGTGGGCCCCTGAATGTGTCAGGCGTCACGTGCTTCATGTGTGGCAGACGTCTCTCTGCAGCCGGTGACCCAGCATCACGGTCCCCTCCCCGGGGGCTCCGGGAGGCTCAGCCGCGTGCCCACAGTCACCCCCACAGAGGTGCCGAGCTGATGCTGCTGACACTCACGCTGTATTCTCAGCCGCTGTCCTGGGCCTGTGTCCCCAGGGGAGGCGTTTGTCCAGAGGGGATCCCCTCCTTGCCCCACGGTCTCAGTCCCGTAGGGGATCCCGGGAGCACCGTGTGGGTCAGGGGAGGAAACAGATCAACGTGCCGGATGGAAATGTGCAAAACTCCGCACGGCCACCGACAACATTCGCCTTTTCCGAGCCCGAGTGGCAGGGGCACAGGTGGGGCTGGGCCACTGGGAGCCGGCTGCCAGGCGAGTGTAAACGAGCAGGTGCCAGCCAGTGGCCAACTTGCCGCCCTGGTGGGGACCCCCGGGGGCCTGGGGGCCTGGAGCCCCTGGTGCTGCCTCCACAAGCAGAGTCGGACACCACGAAGGGCCCAGTTTGGGGGGACCTATGACACAGTAAACCCCATAAAAGCCAGCGTTTCTTACGCTACTGGCACAGCCGCTTACTTTAAAGGTGCTGCGTTGATGTCACACGTGGCATCAGATTCTGAGCGGCCTCGGGTCGACGATAGGATGAGGCCGAGGAAGGGAACACGGGCCCACATCCACGTCACTGCTGCAAGAGGAAACGGTCCGCAGGAGCCCGAGCCTGGAGTCAGGCCCCGCTGCTGACCCTCCGGCCCGGACGCCACGAAGATGCCACCACACCGGGCAGGGGTCAGGCGTGGACGCTGACGCCTGTAGCGACCGCTTCGACGGGAGGCCGGTGACCCCGGCACGCGTCCAGGCTGGCACCGGAGCTGGCTGTGCGGGGACGCGGCAAGCGAGCGGCCGGCGTGAGGCATCGGGGGGCGGCCGGGCTGGCGCGGGACCGGGAGCAGCCGCCCACTGGCACCTCGGCCTCTCGATTCCCCTACAAGGGAGCCCGTCGGGAGGTCCTGGGGACTCAGCGCCGCTGAGCCTTGCAGGCCGGAGCTGCCACATCTAAGGACGAGCTTCGGCCACGCGTTTCCGGTCTCGGAGGCTGTCACGCTGGGAGCTACAGGAGGAGCCCACCTGCCTAGCACGGGCCGGGGTGGGGGGAGGGGGGGCGGGTCCCAGCGCGCAGGGGCTGGTGGGGGAGGCCGGGTCCCACTGTGCAGGGGCTGGTGGGGGTGGTGGGTCCCATGCGCAGGGGCTGGGGGGGCGGGTCCCATGGGGGCGGGTCCCAGTGCGCAGGGGCTGGTGGGCGGGGCGGGTCCCACTGCGCAGGGGCTGGGGGCCGAAGGTCCCAGTGCGCACGGGCTGGGGGGGTGGGTGTGTTCTAGGGGAGGGAGAAAGATCACAGCAGGCCCCTCTTCCTACTTCCGGACTGTCTGCACAGCCAGGGCACAGACCATCTGAGGGGCCGCAGGAGCGCCCGGGCACTCACCTGACCCTCACGCCCCCCCCCCCCTCACCTGTCCCCCACTGCTGGCTCCTGTTGCCCTGGGGGAGGGGCGCGTTCTGCCAGGGGCCTGGGACACGTGTGTCCCGTGGGCCTGACCCCACACGGCACATCAAAGCTCGCGGACAGCTGCCGGCCCAGCTGTCGGGGGAGGGGGCGGGCAGGGGGGTGGGGAGCACCTGCCAGGAGGATGCTGTGATCGGACCCGCAGGACGGAGGAGCTCCGTCCCTGTTCAGGAAGGAGGCCCACCCGCCCAGGTGGGGCCCCAGCAGCTGTGCTCAGGACTCCACGGACACCAGGTGACTCTGCTATACCCCGCCCCCGACACACTCACCCGGCTGTTCCCCACCCGCTCTCACACCCCACTCCTCACACCGTGCTGACCTTCCTAGGGGCCCTAGGGTGCGGGTGGGGGGCCTTGTGTTTCTGGGTTTGAGTTCTGGGCCAGGAGGTGGTCTAGGCCCGAAGGGGGGCCGCCGGGGGCTGGGCCGGTGCCAGTGCCCTGCCCCCACCCTGCCCGCCAGCCGGGCACCAATGCGCTCCCGCCTCTGGTCAGTTACAGCTGCTCAGCCACGTTGTAGCTTCCGCTGAAAGTGCCCCGCGGTGGCCAGAGCCCCGGTGGCAGGCTGCAGCCGCCCCCCAAGAGGTGGAATTATGTGCCGTCCTCACAAGACCCCGCGAGGCGGGGACCCGACTTGAACGAGAACCCAGGCCCCTCCGGTACTCTCCCCCTTCAAGACAAAACCGCCATTTCAGGGGGAGGTTGTGCACACGCAGACACGTGGGGGACTTTCATGGCTGGTAACTCTCCCGAAGAGACATGAGGAAGAAGTCCCCCGTCGCCACACTCCAAGGGGCCCCAACCCCTCTCTCAGCCTCCGGGCCCCCTTTGTGACTGCATCACCAGGAAGGCCTCAGACGCTCCAGCCTACATTTCAGTCTTAGGGTTTCACTGCTTTGGGCTGTAATTGTGTGTCCCCCGAGACTATGGACCTCTAGGGGCACCGATGGGACACCCACGTCCTGCGTGTGCAAAGCGGGGCCCTCAGTGCTGTCCTTGGGAGTTGGTCAAATGCGGGAGCCACCAGAGAACGTGTCCCCTGTGTATACGTGGGAGGCTGCGCGTCCTGGCAGAGGTCAAGCACTCCAAAACTACTGTAGGGCAGGTGGATGCGTGTGTGGATTGCCAGCAGGGCCCTTGGGGTGCGGTCAGAGGACCCGGGGAGACGGGCCTGAGCCACGTGGCCGCTGGGGCTTCCAGGGACTGAGTGGTTCCGTCTGAGGCCCTCTGAGGATCCCGAGATTCTAGTTGGGGCCGGGATTGAGCCCAGGGACTCACCAAGTCCACCCCAGAGGGCAGCCGGGGCCACCGGACATGCGAAACTGGAGGAGGGGCAGGGGCGACGCCATGTAGCCAGGTGGCCCCCCTGGGGGTTGAACGTGCACCCCGCGTTCGAAACGAGATGCTGGGGCGCACGCGTGGGCCGTCAGCCCAAGAGGGCGAGTCGGACGCCTGCTGCAGGACAGGCCGGCCTGCGGGACAAAGGCGCCGCTCTGGCCCTGACCCGAGGAGCCTGCGCTGTGGGCCCACCAGCCACGGCAGCTCCAGCCCGGCCCAGACCAACCTGCTTCTCAAGTTCACCTAAGTTCCAGAAGGTGCTAGGAGCCAGTGGTGTGTCACCGTCAGTAAATCCACAGAGAAGGAATATGCCTCTTGCACGGAATATGGCAGGAGTTCCTCGGAGCCTTTCACAGTTGGGAGAGGACTCGGTGGGAGCCACCTCCACGCGCGAGCCTCCGCGAACCTGCATCCAGGAGTCTGAGGTCTCGACCGAGGTCCCCGGGTTTGAGAGCTCACCTGCCCCACGTGGCGACAGACACAGTAAGTACCGCTCCGAAGATGGAAAGGGGCAGAGTGTGCGGCGCCTCGTAATCCCGGGGAGAGGGCCCACCTGGAGACCGCGGCGGGGCTTCTCTGAGGCCGGCGGAGGCATCGCTGAGAGGCTTCTCTTCTTTACTGCGTTTGGGCCCCATTTCCCGGACTTGGTTTTAAGGCCGGAACTTCCAGGGAGCAAAGGTTTTTGTTGGTTGGTTGGTTTCAATGTTTGTTTACTTCTATGGGGGGGGGGGGGGGCGGGGCACAGAGAGAGGGAGACAGAGAATCCAAAGAAGACTCTGGGCTCTCGGCACGGCTGCGGGGCTTGAACTCATGAACCGTGAGATCGTGACCGGAGCCGAATTTGGACACTTAACCAACTGAGCCACCCAGGCGCCCACAGGGAGCCAAGTTCTAAGAGGCGTATCCCCTGCGGGTCTCGGGGGAGTGGGCAGGCCCAGGGGGCTCCTGGGGTGTGTGTCACAAGCCCTGTGGGCGGCGGTGGGAGGGTAGAGCCCGCAGGCTGCGTGGTCTGGGTGGGTAGAGCTGGATGAATCGTTGCACGTTCTGGATGGACACCCCCGTGAAGTCCTGACTAAGGCTGCCTTTCAGGAGGTCAGTGCTAAATAGCTCTTTGTGATACCTGATCCCCTCCGTGTACTTGGCACAGGGATGAAAATGTTATTTTGCTTCCCACCCTTTATGGCTGCATTAATGAATGTTTGCATATTGAAAACATCGGCGATAGCCCCAAAGGTTGTACACTAACCAGCACGTCCAACTAATATTTTAAAAATATTTATTTATTTTTGAGAGAGAGAGAGAGAGAGAGAGAGAGAGAGAGTGTGAGCAGGGACAGGAGAGGGGCAGAGAGAGAAGAAGACACAGACCTGAAGCAGCTCCAGGCTCCGAGCTGTCAGCACAGAGCCCGACTCGGGGCTCGAACTCACCAACGGTGAAATCACAACCTGAGCCCAAGTCAGACGCTTAACTGGCTGAGCCACCCAGACACCCCACGTCCAATTAATTTTTAAAGAAGTTTTTTTTTTTTTTTTTGTTTTTTAATTTATTTTTGGGACAGAGAGAGACAGAGCATGAACGGGGAAGGGGCAGAGAGAGAGGGAGACACAGAATCGGAAACAGGCTCCAGGCTCCGAGCCATTAGCCCAGAGCCTGACGCGGGGCTCGAACTCACAGACCGCGAGATCGTGACCTGGCTGAAGTCGGACGCTTAACCGACTGAGCCACCCAGGCGCCCCAAGAAGTTTTATTTTTGATAACGCTGTTGGGATCAAGGCTCCTGAGATGGGTGTCCTGGCCTGAGCCCCGGCCTGAGCGCCCACATGCCAGGCACAGGGAGGCTCCTGTCCCCCTCTAGGTGTGGCCACACATGCGATCACGTGACCCACCCAGTGGGACTGAGGCAGGCCTGGCCTCTGCATCAGGCAGCTGGCTTAGCCTGGTAGGGCCCAGGGCATCTGCACAGGTGGCCTAGATGGCCCCTGACCTCAGGTCCCCTAGGCCGCTGGCCTTGGCTTCATTCATCTGTTTGTTCACTTGACAAGTATTTAGTGACCACCTACTATGTGCTGGCCCTCCTAGGTGCTAGGGAGACAGTGCTGGGAAAACCCTGACTGTGTCTGGGGCCCGGGGCAGGACACGTGACCACACAGATAAATGGAGGTGTTCATGGACCCACAAACGGGGGAGGCGGCTGGGTGTGGGGTGGTGGAAGCTTCTGGGGGAGAAGTCATTTAACCTGGGGCTTGAAAGGGGGTTTCTGAGAGCAGGGAGGGACCTGTGGACTCTAGGCCTGGCCTCTCTGGAGCCGCTGCCCCCACACTGGCGGGGTCTCTCCCAGCCCTGCTCCCTGGCCCCCGGGCTCCCCTCACACAGGCCCTGGCTGTTCAGGGATGTTGGGGCTGGTGGGGGGCGGGAAGGGGTGAACGCATAGCACACAGACCCTCACCCGCCTGCTGGCCTGTCAGGTCACTCAGGCCTTGGCAAGAACCAGAGTGGGCGGCCAGGCCCAAGGCCAGAAGGACGGCTTTCCTAGAGGGGGCAAGACAGCACTGGGCCTCCCGACGGCTGTGAAGTTTTTCTCTGTTGTACTTAAGTTCCTTTAAAAACAGTTTTTTTAAACATTTATTTATTTTTGAGAGAGACAGAGAGAGAGGGAGACGGCACGTGTGGGAGGGGCTGAGTTGTCAGCACAGAGCCCAACTCGGGGCTCAAACCCATGAACTGTGAGATCATGTCCTGAGACAAAGTTGGACACTTAACCGACTGAGCCACCCAGGTGCCCCGATTAACTTTATTTTTTTAATTTATTAAATTTTTTTAAGTTTATTTATTTTGAGAGAGAGAGAGAGGGAGCAAGTGTGCTAGGGGCAGAGAGAGAAGGGAGAGAGCGAATTCCAAGCAGGCTCTGCACGATCAGCGCAGAGCCCGATGTGGGGCTTGAACTCACAAACCGTGAGATCATGACCTGAGCCGAAATCGAGAGTCGGACACTTAACCGACTGAGCCACCCAGGTGCCCCAATTATAACTTTATTTTTAAAGAAGTTTTAGGTTTATAGAAAAACTGAGTCTAAAATCCAGAAAGTTCCCACGTGTCCCCCCCCCCCACGATTAGTATCTTGCGTTGACGGGGTGTATTTGTCACAACTGATGAGCCAATATTGACAGATTATTGACTGAAGTCCACGTGCGCCTTGGGGTCACTCTCGGCGTCGTGCGTTCTGCGGGTCTGGACAAACGTGCGGTGACGTGCGCCTACCTTCACAGCATCGCGCGCTCTAGTGTCACGGCCCCGAACCCCCCCCCGAGCTGCGCGTGTTCATCTCCCCGCTGCCGTCACCCCCACCTCCCGCCACCCGACGGCCACTGACCCTTTGCGTGTCCATGGCTGTGCTTTTCCAGGAAGTCGTGTGGCCGGACTCACGTGTGGGGGCTCCTCAGATCGGCCTCCTGCCTTAGTGACGAGCGTCGGAGCCTCCTCCCTGCGTTTTCGCGACCGAGAGCTCGTTTCTCGCGAGCACAGAGTAACGGTCCACGTTGTGGATCTACCACAGTTTATCCGTCACCTTCTGAGGGACGCCGTGGTCGCTTCCAAGTTCTGGCAGTCGCGAGCACAGCCGCTATACAAATCCGTGGGCAGGTTTTTGTGTGGACACGAGTTTTCGACTCGTGGAGATAAATCGCAAGGAACGCGATGGCCGGCTGGTCCGGTCAGAGTATGATTCGTTTTGTAGCCAAACACCAAACTCTCCTCCAAAGCGGCCGCGCCATCCTGCGTTCCCGCCGGCAACGGCCGAGCGCTCCTGCCGCTCCGCGCCCTCTCCAGCGTCTGGGGTCGTCAGGGTCGTGGGTTTGGGCCCTGGTGACAGGCGTGCGTGGTGCCTCGCTGTTGTGGTTTGCGTTTCCCTGACGACCTGTGATGCGGAGCGTCTGTCCCCGCGCCCGTCTGCATCTGTGCGTCTTCTCCGGTGAGGGGCCTGCTCGGGTCTCCGGCCCGTTTCTAATCGGGTTGTTTTCTTGCTGTGGGGCACAGGGTTCTGTCCGTACTTTGGATGACGGTCCTTGACCAGGCGTTCATTGTGCACACGTTTCTCCCGCCTGAAACTTGCCTTTCGGTTCTTACGAGGATCTCGGGCAGGGAAAACGTGTTCCATTTCAGCACAGACCGGTCCGTCGGGTTGTCTTCCGAGGAGTCGTCTTTGGTGCCGCGTCTAACGAGTCACTGCGCAAACCGGTCCCCTGTTGGGACGTGGTTTTTCTGTAAGAGACGGAAGTTGTGTGAGTGGTTTGCAGCTCTCTGCTCCCGGGCCTACTTAGATTTATTTTTTGTGTAAGCCACAGCGCACTGCCCACTCGCCCGGGGCACGAGCGGGCCAGTGACACGCTGAACTGGGCGGGACACGTTGAGTAAAAATGAAGCTTCCGCCCTGGCAACTTCCAGCCACAATTGTCCTGGGACACGAGGGAGACTCCCGCAGCAGGATGTTCCCTGCCTCACGTCACTTGTCGCTCGTGGTGCTGCGGGACCATCGGCAGGGCTGGGGCCGCCCCCACGGAGCGGGTGCCCCAGAGGCCTGCAGCCTGGTAAGACCCAGTCTGACGAGGGCAGAGGGCACGCAGCCCGGGCAGGTGCATGAAGGGGTGGGGGGTGGGGTCCAGGCTTCCCTGCAGCGGCCCGAGGGGCTGCGGGCACCGGACAGATCGGCCCCCATGCTTGCCGGAGGGGTCCCTTGCTACATTTCCTTGTCTGTCCAGTGGGCCGATCCCCTCAGCTCAAGGGGGCTGCACGTGTGCCCCCCCAAACTCCTTCCTATGCTGGAACCGTAACCCCAGTGTGATGGTGCTAGGAGGTGGAGCCCTCGGGAGGGGTCGGTCGTGAGGGTGGAACCCCCATGAGTGGGATGAGTGTCCCAACAGAGGGAACCCCGGCGAGCCCCCCGCCCCTTCCACCGCGAGAGGACACGAGAGGAAACAGCCGTCTGCAACCCCGAAGAGGCCTGCCCGGCACCCGACCGTGTCCGCACCCCAGAGTTGGGCCACACCGGCCCGGCCAGCTTCCCTCTGGCCTGGGGAACGCACGGAGGTCCTCTCGGTGACGCGCAGGCAGGGGACAGCGCTCGTGTCTCGTCGGCACCAGCACCCGTGGCGGATACGCAGGGCGCACCTGCTGCTGCTGCTGGGACAAACCGCCAGACCCAGCGGCTTCAACCGGAGATTTGTCATCGCACAGTTCGGAGGTCAGAAGTCCGACACGGCCACCCTCCCTCCCCCCTGGGCTAAAATCAGGGCGCGTGCGGGCCGGGTGACTCCTGTGGGCTCCGGGGGCGCATTTCCTCTCCCCTCCCTGCTGCTGGAGGTGCCCTTGGTCTTCAGAGCATCTCTGTGCTGCTCACGCTCCTTCTCTGACCATTTCAAGGACCTCCGTGGCCCTGAACGGGGCTCCCCTGGATACTCCAGGGTCATCTCCCCACGTCAGGGTCCCTAACCACGTCTGCAAAGTCCCTTCTGCCACATGAGCTGACAGTCACAGGTTCTGAGGATCAGGACGTGGGGGCCGTGGCTGTGCCTCCCCCCTGGGGACGCGGTGACCCGTGACACACAGGTGGCTGGGCCAGTAGGCTCCCCTCCGAGCGCCGTGCTAGCCGCACCCGGCCTCACACTGGTGTTTGCGTCGGCTCCCAGGAGGACTCGGTGTGGCAGCGGTGTCCCATCTGCAAGGCTTGTACTCAGATCACCTTGCCTGGGCCCAAGGTGATGGCTGGGCTGACCGTGGGCCCGATGGAGGTGCCACAGCCCGAAACAGACGGCGAGGGTCTGTGGGGGTGAGGGGGCTGCCGGGGAACCTGGGCCAGGTCTGCACGCTCGCCTCCCTCCCCGGCACTCGGCTGCGGGAACAGGCGCTGGTGGCCGCAGGGCAGGTGCCCGAGGCCTGAGTCCCCCTCATGTCCACCGGAGGCAGGGCCCTCAGCCCTGGACCTCCTGCCGCTTCCCTTCCCAGAGCTCCAGGCGAGGGGCATCGGCCCACCTCCCTCTCCTCGGGGCGACTGCTGAGCAAGCCTGTGTCCCAGGGCCCTCCTCACCTTGGCCAACCCGAGCTCCAAGCACAGCCCACGAGCACAGCCCCCCTGGTGGACGCCGACCGGGCCTGCCCAGCATGGCCCTGGGGCCTCCGGGAGAGGCACTGCCGTCCGATCTCAGGTCACAGGTGGGGAGGGCACCGTGAGAAGCATCCCTCTGCTGAACGCAGAGACAAATTAATAGGCTATTTTTTAAAGCAGTTTTAGCGTCACGGAACCATGCCGTGAGCCCAGAGATTCCCCGTACGCCCTGCCCCCCACGCCGCCACCCCACCGTCAGCACCCCCACCAGCAGGCATGCCCATGACAGTCCATGAACCTACACGGACGCGTCGTCATCACCCAAAGTCTGCGGTTCACCTTAGGCGCGTCTCGGGGCCGTGCGTTCCGTGGTTCTAGACAGACGTGTAGTGACCTGTATCCACTGCGATCGTGTCACACGGTATCTTCACGGCCCTGGAATCCTCTGCTCCGCTCGCCATCTGTCCCCCCCCCCCCCCCCCCAAGGCAAGCACTGGTCTTTTTACTGTGTCCACAGTTTTCCCTTTTCCGGAAGGTGGTTGACTCCACGCAGTGTGGAGTCCCCACTGGCCGCGTTCGCTTAGTAACACGACGGGAGCCTCCTCCGCACCCTCATGGCCCAAGAGCCCGTTTCTTTCTGGCCTGAGGAATAGTCCGTTGACTGGTGCACCGCGGAGTGTTTCTTTGTCACCGGCTGCAGGACAGCTTGGTTGCCTCCGAGCTCCGTCAGTCGTGGGCGAGGCGGCTGTGCTCAGCCCCATGCAGGGCTTTGTGGGGTGGGGGCTGCTCTGGACCCACGCGGCGCTCAGTCCCAGGGCTGTGGGGCGACTCACGTCCCTGAAACGTCCTGTGTGGAACTCCTAACACCCAGGACCTCAGAACGAGGCCTTATTTAGAAATGGGGCTGTTGCGGACGGGAATTAGTTAAGGTGAGGCCGTTAGGGTGGCTCCATGACTGGTGTCCTTATAGGAAGGAGACATCGGGACCCAGATGTGCACACGGGGAGGGTGCCGGGTGCCGATGGAGACGGAGAGCGTGCGGTGCCTCTGCCGGCCAGAGATGCCTGCAGCCGCTGGACAGACGCCTTCAGAAGGCGCCGGCCCTGTGACAGCTTGGGCTTGGGCTTGCGGCCCCGGAACCAGGAGACGATCTACCTCGAAGCCCCGCGTCTGCGAGATCGGTTACGGCGGCCCCGGGACACGCACGCCTGGCGAGCACACAGGCTCTCACCGCGAGGTCGCCGCGCTGTCGCGCTGTGCGCAGCAGAGGACACGGGCACAGGCGAGCCCCCCGGGCCCCCCTCCCCCAGCTGTGTGCCCACCGCACTCCCTGCAGGCGCCCAGCACCCGCCCCGAAGCTCCTGGAGAGCAGAAGTTTGTGCTTCGAGGGCAGGAGGCTGAGCCCCTGACAGTCACCCCTGCCACCGCCTGTCCAGGCCGTTAGCAGCCGACGAGCCACGAGGACTGGTTTCTGCAAGGAGAGCAGCCTCAGCTCCCTGTGTGCTCCTCCAGTCGTGCAGCCAGGTCTGCGGAACCCCCTTCGTCAAAGCTGCAGCCCGAGGAGGGACCGTGGCGGACAGAGAGGCCGTGGCCAGCCCTGAAGTGACCTTGTCCGCAGGAAATGCCCTTCGTGATGTCACAGTCAATTACCGCCAGGGAAAGGCCAGCGGCCCAGAGAGTGAGCCGTGCAGGCAGACCCTGCTCCCGAGCGCCGGGCACACGGGGGGCTGGGGTGCCAGCGCTGTGCTGGGTTGGGAGGGTCCGGGGGCTTCTGGGGGGCTGCCTGGGGGGTTGAAGTCCCTTTTCCAGGCCTTGGTGGCTTTGGTGAGGAGCTGAGAAGCGGGACGCGGGAGGTCACCACTCTGCGAGGGGGCACGGGCCCAGAAGTGCAGCCCATCCCTCCTTCCTGGCCCAGCCGTGCCGGTGCCACTTGTCCTATGGGGCCAGTGTCACCCTGGGGTGGGGTCCCCCACAGCCTTAGAACAAAGAGTTCTTAACCTGGTCTCCACCCCACGTGGCCCCCCGCCCCCCGGCCCCCCCCCCCCCCCTTTCCATACTTTCTGCCTTGATGGTGGTGCTTGGAGGTCTTTGTCCCCCCGGGTCGTGCCCAAGCCCGGCCCACCTCGCACTGGCCAGGCACTCAGAGCATCTGGGAAACGCAGACCGCACCCCGTGAGGACCTCCGACTCTCGGGACTCTGCTGCCGTGACCCCATACACCGCGGAGCCCGCCCCGGGAGGCTGGCACCCTTGAGAACATTACTAGAGACTCGTGTGAATCGTGTCAGGCGTTGGCTCTTCAGGGCACTGACCCCCCCTCAGCCGAAGAAACGCACAAGCCAGTTTGCACCTGCTCTAACCCAGCCAGGCCCAGTGTCATCAGTCGCTAGTATTTTATTTGATAGACGGGGAAACTGAGGCACAGAGGGCCTCAGCGACTTGCCCGGGGACCCGGAGCAGAGGCGGGGGCGGACGCTGGGGTTCAGCGCTGCCTCCCGGACCCAGGGCCCCCAGGGTGGCGATCTGGGTCTGCCCACCCACTACCCTTGGTTGCGGATGGATCAAAGCCCCGTGTCCCCGGCACCACCCCCACCCCGGTGGTCTGGGAGGTGACCAGAGGCTGGCTGCTGATCAGATAAAGACCCTGTTTATCGGCAACAAACGACTTCTGGTTTCACCTGTCAACCAGTCCTTGGCGGGCCTGCACGCAGAACTTCCCCGGCTCTGTGTGCTCGGGAACCGGCCGCAGGACCCACATGGGGGGCCTGGGGGGCAGGGGCATGTCTGGGGGTGCAGGTGAGGGGCAGTGAGGAGCCCCGGGGGCCCCGGTGGGGATCCCCCAGTCCTCATGACGGGACCTCGCCCTCCCCCCCCAAGGCACTGTCTCTGGGCCTAAAACGAGAAGCAAGTCTGGGCTTTGAGATGTGGTGCCCGGCATCCAGCACGTGCCCAGTGAGCGTTGGCTGCGCCTACGGGAGCCCCCGCTTCCCCCACGCCTGCCCGCGATCTGCCCGCCTCTGCTCCGAGTCCGGGCGCCCCAGTGACTCCGAGGCCCTCCCCAGAGCCATGCCGGGGTCAAGACGGGGCTCTCCTGCCACCCGACTCTGTCCCCTCGGCTCTGCTGAGTGGACTTGGCCTCCGCTATTTTCCTCCTCTTCGTCCAGGAGACGCCCTCAAGGAGCTGAGGCCACGCGGACGCGGTCCCCACCCGAACCTGGGCCCCCAACCCCAGGACGAGTCATGACCTTTATTCTCCTTCCCTCCCAAGTCCCTGAGGGGAGCTGGGGGTGCAGGGCGGCCCTCGAGACCCAGCTGAGCCCCTCCAGCCACGGCTCCCCGTTTCCTCACTGTCGCCAGGGAAGCTGGGTCCCCAGCACCGGCCTCACGACAAGCGCCTAGACCAAGGCCCGGCAGGTCCCCGGCAGGGCCCTCTGTTACCAGGTAGCGCAGTTTGGCGTTAAAGTTTGAGGCAATGCTTTTTAAGCCCCTGTTTATTTTGTTACTCGACTCGGTCTTGGGAGACACATATATCTTCAAGGGACGCTTCTGACACATTTATTGGAGCAGCTAATTAAAAAGCCCGACCGGGGCTGGGCGAGGGCGTTGTCACCATATTTGATTACACCTCCAGAAACCACCGCGGGTGATTGGAAGTTACTGGAGAAGTGGTGGCTTCCGGGGGGCGAGGGAGGGTCGTCTCCTGGACGCACCCCGGTCCCCCGACCCACGGAGCAGCGGCCCCCTCGCCCGGCCTTCAGTCTGAGGGAGGACTCCGTGGGCCTCCAGCCCTGGGAAGGCTCTGTCAGCTCTTCTCCAGGCCAGAGAGCGGCCCTCAGGGGGCTGTGGGGTCAGGCCCCAGGGAGGGGGGGGTCTGGGGGTGAAGGTGGGTGGAGGAGAGAAAAGCCCCTGGGCTCAGGGAGCTGGAGCCTGAGGCGTCACGGGTGGCTCTCCCAAAGTGCATCGTGGGGCCTGCGAAGGTGTATTGCTGGGGTGGGTCTGTCCTGGGGCCTGTGGGTCCTCATGCTCCGGCGGTCAGGGGTGCCCCTGGAGGGGCCGGTGTGCGGAGGCCCCTGGAGGCCTGGGCCACTGTGATCCAGGCGGCCGAGGGCGTCTCAAGTCACTGACTTTCAAAGGGCCGTGTCCTGCTTGTGGGCCGGACTCTCTGTGCTGGGTCACCACCCCAGGACACCGGAAGGTGGGCAGGCGGAGGCCAGGGAGGGGCGGTGGCTGTAGGGTTGGGTACAGGGGGCAGGCACCCGCCTCCCTCGGCCTGAGGGCAAAGCGACTCCAGCGGCCCCCTCCCCCCACCCCCCAGAACCTCCCAACACCCGACTCGACTTGGCTTCTTGGAAGAGGCTATTCTTGGGTCTACCCAACAGGTGCCGAGCGTGGAGCTCGAGTCTGCACTGATGTCAGCCTCCCAAAGTGTTCTGGTCCGATGCCAAGGCTGCCTCCGCCCCTGGCTGGACAGGTGCCCCCTGGGCCTGCGGAGGGCCGGCTTAGCCCTGGCCTGGCTCTGTGCGGAGGGCTCCCCGCTGCGGCTGGCGGCCAGCATCCTGACGCTCCCGACTCAGCCGGGACTAGGGAGGACCGGGGACCCTAACGTGGGGACGGATGTCACCTGCTCTGGGAAGCCCTCCGTGTCTCCACCTCGTCCTGTTCCCACGTCACTGCTGGTTCAGAGCCGGGCTCTCTGGAGGAGGCCTGGGCTGGGTCCAAGCTGGTGCTTGGGTCCGGTTCTGTGCTAGGCCCCTCCTCCGAGGGCCGGCGTGGTGACCGCTGACTCACGGAGGAGAGTCAGAGCCCCCGAGAGGCTGGGTGCCCTATCCCAGCACCCCGCAGAGCAGGAGCTCAGGGCAGACTCCGCAAATGTCTCCCGAACGAGGGGACGCGTGAGTGTGCACTCCGCCTCTGTCCGCACGAAGGGAGCACGGGGGGGGGCCCTTCGAAGAGGGGCCGGTGCTGCTTCCGGGAGCCCCTGGTTCCCGGGGGGGGGGGCTGGATTCCGCCCCAGTCTGTGCCCCCTCCTCTGGTTCCCCTGCTGAGGAAGCAGCCCTCGGGCCTGGAGGCAGCTGGCACAGGGGCGGGGTCTCGATAGTTCACGAAAGCACAGGGAAGGAACCAGAACGGAGGCCAGCATGGAGGCGGAGGGGTCATGACGGACAGAAGGAAATTTATATTTTTTGGCATTCAACTGCCTCCGCAGTGACATAATCAGAAGGTTTTTACTGACTGGGCAATAAAAAGAGCTCATAACCGAGAAGGCGCGATGCTTCGGCGGAGCTGGCCGCAGGCTTCACAGCCTTGGCGAAGGTCACTCGTGGGGCTCAGAGAGGCTGCCGCGGGGCTGGCAGGAGCCCAGGAGGGAGGCTGGGGTCAGTCCCGGACGGTGGGCGCAGTCCCCCCTCCCACGCGGCCCCGCTCATGGGCTGAGGCTGTCCACCTCCGGGGCTCCGCCAGCTCCTCTGTCCGTCAGGCAGTCACCCTGGCACCAGTGAGCTGGTTGCCAATGTCGCCTCCTCACATCCAGGCGGGGTCGCTTCCCGGGGGAGGGGTCTTGTGAGGACGAGGGTCCCTGTTGAGCCGAGAGGCGGCGGGGGCGGGGGGGGGGGGGGGGGGGGGCGGGGCCCGGCCGCCCGGGGGGGGGGGGGGGGCCGGGGGGGACGGGGGGGGGGGGGGGGCGGGGGTCCCGGCGCCTGCCCTCGGATGGAACCGGCAGCGGCAGTCGCGACCCCCGGCTTCGCCTTCCCCGGGGCGGGATCGCGCTGCCGCCCAGAGCGCGGAGCAAGGAGCGGGACGTGCGTTACCCGCTGTCTGCGTGAGAAAGCCGGGAGCATGTCCGTCGTGGGGTTTCTGAGCACCGGGCCCGGGAGACCCCCGGAGGGGGGCGTGGCCGCGGCCCGGGGTGGGAGGGTGGAGGAGGGGCACCGGCTGCCCCGGGTCGGGCAGAGGTGCCGGCCCCTGTGGCGTGAGCGGCGCGCGCCCACATTTTACAGTTTGGGGTTCACTTGGCCTCCGTCTTCGATGCCATGTAACGAACCACCACAAGCCCAGTGGCTTAAAGTGCCATCCGTTTATCATGTCGCAGTTTCTGTGGGGCAGGAGCCCCGCGCGGCGTGGCCGGCTCCTCTGCCCGACCTCGCCGGCTGAGGCTGGCTTCCTTCTGAGGCTCGGGGCCTCTTCCCGGCTCGTTCAGGGCATCAGCAGCGTTCAGTTCCTTGTGCGTGTAGGACTGAGGCCCTTGTTGTCCGGCTGTGGGCCAGGGGCCACCTGTAGGCCCTTGCCACGTGGCCCCCAAAGGTAGGTCGCTACCTTGCCATTGGCTTCCTTCTCTGAGACCATCAGGATGGCGTCTTTCCGATGCTGTTCCTTTTGAAGGCTTTGCCTGATTAGGCCAGGCCCACCTAGCAGGTTGCTCTCATTGATGAACTTGCAGTGGCCTGATCAGTGCCCTAATCTCAGAAGTGATTTCCCTGCGGGCCCTGCCTCTGCTCAAGGGGAGAGGATGACAAGGTGTGCACTCGAGGGGGACGGGATTCTGCCACCAACAGGTGTGTGTGCGAAGGAAGTTGAGGACTCTGAGCCCTCGTTCCCCAGGAGGGAGGGCTGGCCGGGGAAACGCCACGACCTTGCGTTGATGGAGATGGAAGGGTCCCAGAGGCCGCCCTAGGGGACCTCTCAGGCTTTGCTGCCCTCTGACCCCAGAAGGGCTTCCCTGGGATGCTCGGATACTGAGCCCGAGTTCCCAGAAGAGTTTTCTGGTGGGAACCTTAAACTGTAGCTGGCGGGTCCCCCACATCCAGGGGACATTCAGTGTCTCCGGCCTGCTGTGCCTGTTAAAGCTACTTGAGGACGCAGATTCAATAATTTATCAGGTCACATAATAAATTCAAGGAATATCTCCAAGGTTTTGAGAACCCGAATTTGACTTCCTCCGGAGTTTTACGATCAGGCAAAGGCATCCATCAGGACCGAGCCGAGATCCATTTGTTAAACGGGACAGCTCCCTTCAGGCAGGCTAGTTCTCAATGTCCGCAAACCCGGGATCAGGAAAATCTGTGTTGTCAAGAAGGCAAAACGTCCTCCAGACATTCCACGGTGTGGCCACCCCCAGGCTTGGGGCTTCCATTTCTGGCTGCTTAGAAACCGGGGGCGGAGGCAAGCGGGGGTGCTCCAGGCGAAGGAGGGGTGGATTCCATTTGTGGCAGCCCGGGCAAGAGGCGGCTGTCGGGGTGTGCTCGGGCTGGTGCGTGCCGGTGCACGTTCGGTAGGTTCTGTTCTGGGGACCCAGCCAGGGGGAGCCCTGAGCACGGGAGGCAGGAGGGGTTGCCCTAGGCCAGGCGCTGGGATACCTACCCCCGGGGGAATGTAGGGTCCGATCGTGAAGGTCAGCGGGGTCCTCACTTCCTAACAAGACCTGCCTGCCGGGCCGGGAGGTGCCCACCCAACTCGTGTTAATGAGAGGCAGAGGCGGGAGCTGGACCTGGGGGGCAAGGCAGGGGCAGCCTCTCAGCAGGCAAGCAGAAGCCCGACACACCGTCACCACCATCACCACCGCCGCCATCATCTGAGGTGGGGACTGAGGTGGATCGATGGGGTTCTGGGTGAGATGGAGATTTGTGAGCGGCTGGGGGTCCTGGGGCTGGGCCAGGACCCCTTTGGCCCCGTGGGCCCTGTGTGAGTGGGCAGGCCACTGTAACGCTCCTGAAAAAGTCAGGGATAACGAAAGAGAAGGAAACTACCCTTGGCTTCCGGGGATGGGCTCCTTGTGGAGGGAGCAACCTCTGAGGCTCAAAGGGCTCCATGAGGAAGGGGACATACACTGGCCACAGGCGCCACGGGGGCCCCGCCTGGAGGACTTCTGGGGGAGCCCGGCTGCCTGGCCCTGTGATGGCACCCCGATTTCCTGGCCCCCGTGTGCGCGACGTGGGTCCTGGGGCAAGGGTGTGGCCACGAGCCCCCTGTGTCTGACGCGGGCCCGGAGGTGGGGCTGTGGCCTGTGGGTGGCTGGCACACCTTTCCCGTGGCTGTGGGGCCAGGCCACCCCCTGCAGGGACACTGTCCACATGCACAGCATTTCCGGAGCACACAGTGACATTTATAAACGCTACATGCAGGGGACAAGAACCCCCACCCCAAATTAAACAGAACCCCAGAGAGCACCCACATTGGCCCTGGAGAAAAGCCATCTGGGGGCAGCATCTCCACGGTCTCTGCGGTGGGACTCACTGGGCAGCTGATTCCTTGCTCCAAACGGGCTTGGCCCCCCCTTTTTTTTTTTTTAAAGCACCTTTATGACAATCTCAGAATGGATATTTATAGGGCAAGAATGAGGGAACAGGCTAATTGTGGCTGAGATCCTGTTGGATCAACACCCCTCGGCTTCTGGTGACAGCGTGTGAGAGAGATAAGCCTCACCCTTCATCCCGGGGCTCCTGGCCGTGCTCCCAGCGTGGACACGAGGAGGAGACCCCCAGGAGACCTCAGCCAAGCAGGTGGCAGCCTGGTGCTGATGGTCAAAGGCAGTCAGGGGCTCTGGGGACGTTCTTAGGACCCTGCCCTCTTCGTCCTCTACTGCGCCTGCTCTGGGAGCCCAGGTGCCTGCCTGCAGGATCCTGTGTGACCGGGAGCCGGGACCCCGGTGGCTCTCGGACATCCGGCAGGGCAGCTGGAACCGTGCACCCCAGGGGCGCCCGGGGTCCGCCTTGGAGAGGAGCGGTCCTCTGAGGTCTCCTCCACCTCCTCAGCTGAGTCCCAGCGAGGGGAGAGGGGCAGGGAACGGGTGCCCTTCAGGCACCACCAGAGTGGGGTGGGAAGGGCTGGGACGGCAGGGAGCAGCCGGACATCGGACCCGGGGAGTCCGCTTTGCCAAACGCGGGTCCCGCACCGCTTCCCCGGAGTCTGTGCACAGGAAAGCGAGGCTGGCTCTCCTGGACGGGGTCGCGGCCTCCTTTCCGATAGTGAGGGCGTTCGAAGCTAAGTGGTCCCAGACGTTTCTCCTGCAGGCGGTTCTGTCGATGCATCTGGAGAATTGCTGAGGGCTAAGCCGGGTCTCCTTTTGTGCAGAGAGCGGGGTGGGGGTGGGGGGCCTCCGCCCAGCTCAGAAGAAGAGGAAGGTGTGAGGTGTGGCGAGAAGGTTTCCAGGCCACAGAACAGCCAGACCAAGGGCTTCCTGTCTATTCTCCGCGTCCCTAAGAGCTGGGCCCTCTTCCCAGGTGCCGGGCAGAGTAAGGCTGGTGGATGTGCGGGCAGCCCGTGATGCTGGGCATCGTGTCCCCCTGCTCGCAGTTGCCACCGGGTGATGGGTCATCCGGGCTTCTTCCCAGCCCAAAGGGCCCGCAGCCAGCCGAGCCGGCCCCCACCTGCCGCAGCCCCCTGGCCACCAAGGTGATGTCCATCCTGCTCTGGCCATCCCCAACGTCCCCAAGCTCCAGGGAGAGCAGGTCAGGCCCCCTCCGGGTCTCCCACGGCCTCAGAGGTGTCTGAAGAGGGTCTGGGACCACCAAGTAATGACCACGATGGGGTGGAGCCCGCAGAAGGGGAGAAATGTGTACAAGCAGGTGGCGGGCCCACCCTGGGGGGTTTCAGGCAGTCCCCCAGTTCTGCTGGGTGACGATGTCTGTCGGTGGAGATGTGCTCCTGTTTGAAAGCTTGTTCTGAGGGCTGCATCCCTGCTGTGGCTGAGTTTTCACGTTTAAATGCAGCCAGTCGGTTAAGTGTCCGACTTCAGCTCAGGTCACGATCTCACAGTTCGTGGGTTTGAGCCCCACATCAGGCTCTGTGCCGACAGCTTGGAGCCTGGAGCTGCTTTGGATTCCGTGTCTCCCTCTCTCTCTGCCCCTCCCTCGATCGCTTACTCTCTCTCTGTCTCTCACACAAAAATAAACGTTAAAAAAAGAAGAAAGAAATGGCCCCTGGGCCGTCCCCTCACCCCGTCCCCTGCCCAGTCTCCAGGTCTTTGTGGTCAGGAGCCTCCTTCTCCCTAGAAATAGGAATCTGTTTCTTGATCCAGAACATACTTCCCCGGGGCCTTCTGGGTGCATCTGTGGGGAAGGTCAAGGGTTGCAGGGGGCAGGCTCAGAGGGCCCCGTGCCAGCTAAGCTTCCTTCCCTTCTGAGAGGGGTCCATGGGAGTCCTGAAGAGCGGACAGGCTTCAAGGCCGGCACAGCCCTTGTCACCCCCAATGACAGCCTGAGGGGCCAGAGGAGACGGTGAGGGGGGAGAAGTCAGAGTGTTGATCCAACAGGATCTCAGCCTCAGAGCCCCCGGGGAGGGCACCGGCCCGGACCTCGCAGCTCCCCTCCTGCCCCACCTCACCCCTTGGGGCTGTCCTCCTCCTGCCCCGGAGCTCGGTGTTGGTGGGGCCGCATCACGGGGCAGGTCCCAGGCCACCCGGTGCGAGCCCTCTCCCGAGGCCCCCGGTGCACCGCATGGGCCAGGCCCCCTGAAGCGAACCACGAGCCACGAGCCACGAACCACGAACCACGCCTCTATGATGGTAAAGCTGTCACCATTCTGGATGCGACGTCTCTGGAAACAAATTGCTCTCTGCTGACATCATGGCAATGAAATATAACTTCTTTACGAGCTGTCAGGGAGGGTTTCCCGCTGCCATTATGGCGATGTATGCACATTTGTTTTGCTGTGTGCACACGTGCGTGCGTGTGCGTGTGTCTGTGTGCACGTGTGCGTGTGTGTTGGAGCACCAAGGCCAGGCCCAGTCCAGGGACCACGGTCTCCAACGGCCATGCTGGCTTCGTGCAGCCCCCACGCTGGCCCAGGGCACAGGAAGCTGCTGGAAGCCGGGCAGGCTCTGGGCACCTCGCCTCCCTCAAGAGCCGGATGAGCCCTTCCCGGGCTCCCCCTGCTTGTGAGCAGTGCTGACCAATCACCCCTCCCCAGCCCAGTGGTCTTCCTGACCCACAGCAGCCGGTCCTGCTCTCCCAGAGCGACATGTGGGCATCTCTGGGGTCACGGTACCCCTCGACTGCCCCTGGCTTGCTCGTCCTCCGTGCTGGGCCCTCCCCGTCCAGCTAGGAGGGTCTCCTGGACCGAGGGGCACAGGCAGTGCTGTAACACAGGGCCGCACGCGTTAACACAACACACATTTATTCCCTCACGGGAGGGGCGCTGGGAGAGCCGAAGTGCCCAGCGTGGGGCAGCCCCGACTCCAGGTGCTGGGGGACCATGGGGACACAGGGTGCGGCTGACCCTGGCCTCCACTTACCTTTGTTGTTTTTTTATTGAGGCGAAAATCACGAGACAAAACCCCAGACACTTTAGGGTGAATAGCCAAGCGGCAGTTAGCACACTCACAGTGCTGGGCAGCCTCCCCTCCTCGTTCCAGAACGTTCTCACCCTCTAGAGGAGGCCGGCATCCATTAAGCGGCCAGTCTGCGGGGCATCCCCGCCCCCAGCCCTCCCTGTGCCGTCTGTTCTGGACACTTCGCAGCCGAGGCGTCTCGTTTTCTCACCTCCCCCGTGTCGCAGTCCTTTCTGTGGTCGGATTTACCAACCAGCACACGACAGACGGACAGACAGACGGCAGTCGGGTGGTTTGGGCTCCTGCGCTCGGGGACGCGGTGGGGGTGGGGTGCATCTCGGTCCCTGCCTTCTTTCTTCCGGCCGAGCCTGGGGTGGGTGGGTGGGGTTGCAGGTTGCAGGAGCCACAGACCTCGCTCCGCAGTGGCCGCTGTTACTGTCCTACATTCTCACCTGCGACGTCTCCGCGTCCAATTTCGCCTCGTCTTCGCCGACCCTTGTTATTTTCTGGTTTTTGGCTTTTGTTGGTTTTGCGGCCGTCCTGGTGGGTGAGAGATGGTGTCTCGCCATGGCTTTGACTTGCTTTTCGCCGATGGCACTGAACATCTCTTTGTGGGCTTGCTGGCCACCCGCACGTCCAGTCCTCCGCCCGTCGCTTTTGTTGGGGGAGCTCCGCTTACCTTAACAGAGGCCGTGGCAGGGCGTGTTGGCCGCGGTCTGAAAGTACAACCAAATTTTAAAATAAAACCTAGGTTTCGTTTCATTTTACTTAAAGATTTGTGGACAACGTGACCAAAAGCCAAGTCTCGTCAGAGGGACATAGCTGGGGACAAGAGGCACCCAGGCAGGGGTCAGGGGAGCCCCACATCTGACTGTGGCCTGATCCTCCCAGGGCACTGGCCCTGCCTTGCCCCTACCCTCTCCAGACCCCAGCCTCACCTCTAACCCCAAAACTGAACACACAGTAACATGGTTCTAGCCGTGCCTCCCCGCCCCCCACGTGCCTCCCCGCCCCCACGTGCCTCCCCACCGACCCCCACGTGCCTCCCCACCGGCCCCCACGTGCCTCCCCACCGGCCCCCACGTGCCTCCCCACCGACCCCCACGTGCCTCCCCACCGGCCCCCACGTGCCTCCCCACCGGCCCCCACGTGCCTCCCCACCGACCCCCACGTGCCTCCCCACCGGCCCCCACGTGCCTCCCCACCGGCCCCCACGTGCCTCCCCACCGACCCCCACGTGCCTCCCCACCG
>NW_026057578.1:1469056-1482441 GCF_023721935.1 Panthera uncia | reverse complement strand
CCCCCCACGTGCCTCCCCACCCCCCACGTGCCTCCCCACCGGCCCCCACGTGCCTCCTCACTGCCCCAGTCTAGTCGCAGATGTATCGAGGACCTGTTGATGGAGTCATTCACTCGTTCACTCGTTCATTCCTTCAGTAGATCCTCTGCAGAAGACAGGAAGGCGAGGGATACAACAGTCCTGTCTGGGGGGCTTTTCTTGAGCCAACGCCGCAGCACTGACCCTGCCCCCCACCCCACTGAGGCTTCGTGCAGGGGCTCGGCCTCATCACGCCCACGGGCCATGGCCCCGCTTGACCGATGGGGAAGCTGAGTCTCAGGGAGTCAGGGAGTCGCCTCTCCGGCCCCCCCCCCCCCGTGGCGCCCTCCCGCACCTCACGGGGCCACCTGGCGGGGCCTTAGGGACGCCGCACCCCTCTCTCTCCCCAGGGCGGGCTGCACACCAGGGCCGCCCCCCACCCCGGCCCGCGCCCCCAGGGATGGCGCTCCAGGAAAAGCTCTCAGTCAGAAGCCACTGCTCCCGGGGGCGCTCCCGGCTCCATTACTGTCGTCCGAGCTTCCAGGAAACGGCTCGTCTCCAGTGGCCCCTCCGCCCTCCACTCAGCTCAACGGGCGAGAGGCCCCGTGGCCCAGAAACCGCACGGCTGCCACCGGCCGGATGCCAGAGGCCCCTCCCCGGGGACTCCTCACCCCCAGGCGGGCCCCTGGGGACCTCCTCTGGGGTCTGCAACAGCCTCTGCGCAGGGGTGTCCTTCCTCGCGCCCGCTCGGGGCCTCCTGCTCCGGCGGGGACGGGCCATTTTCCAGGCCCTCCCGTCGGGGCTGAGCCCCGCGCCCACTCTCGCCTCCCCTCTGCAACACCCCCCTTCTCGCTCCCGGGAGATCGCCCCGTCCTCCTGGGGTCCGCTTGCCTGACCGCCCTCCACGCCGCGACAGAGCTGGAGGGCAGGCTCTTCCAGAGCCGGCCAGAACCTCGGTGCCTCTCCCCGCTGCACGTGGCCCCGTGGGTCCGAGTGGCAGCCGTGGTGGCCTGGGGCTCCTGACGGCCCAGCCAGCCCCACCCTCACCCCTGCGCCAGAGCAGCGCCACCATCGGCCCGCCTGCCCACCCTTGCTGTCCTGGGCAGGCCAGGCTTGGGTGCCCCTCTGGGCCCCTGTTCAGCCTCCACAGGAGCCTCCCTGACCTCTCACCTACATGGCCACCCAGGCCCCCCCCATCCCTCCCCCAAACCCTCCCTCCCAGAGCCCCTCAGCACGCAGCGTCGCGAACAGGCTTATTTGACTCCACACCCCTGCCGCCCGTGCCCAGCACAGCTGCTCGGATGTGGCTACTGAAACCAAAATTAATTAAATCACATCAAATCCAAGGTTGGGGTCGGTTGCACTGGCCCCGTTTCGAGACCTCGGCAGCCACAAGCGCCAGGTGGCCCCGTTTGGTGAGGGCAGTGCACCTGCCTGTGCTGGAACGTTCCCCCAGATGGTGCGTGGCCCGGCCTCCGTGGCCCCGGCGGGTGCCAGGCAGGCCCCTGGCTCTTGTTGATGAACGAAGGAGGGAGGCGGGCTGTGGGGCTTGCTGGCCGCTGCTGGGTTCATCCGCACACACCAAGAGGCAACACCTGCCACCTTCCACGTGTCTCCAACATGTGGCGGTCTCCCTGGGGTGGGGGTTCCGTCAGCATCCGACGCAGAGGGCACCAGGTCTGTCTTGACCCTCTGGGCAAGGGGCTCTGGAGGACAGCGGGGGGCCACTGCCCAGCGCCACCCCTGCCCTGGGACCTCGGGCGAGTCTGCTCCCTCTGACCTGCTCCTACCTTCTCGCCAAGTGGGGATGACAGGAGGCCCGCCTCTTAGTGATGCTTTGAAGATCCACAGATAATCCACACAGAAGCTTCCGGAATACCTGGAAATGCCGGTGTTGTGGATAAATGAATAGAGTGCCCTGTCATCTGGCTTTGTCCTTGAGACCTTGGGGACCCCTGGGCACTGGCCACCCAACCAGCCTTTCTTCCAGGGAGAGACAGCCCTTGTCTGTGCGTGCCGGGCTGCCATCGGGAGGGTGACTATCTGGGTGATTTATGGTGGGGTCTCTTTCCCGCACTCTCCCCCGCCCCCATCGCCTTGGACTGTCTTTACTGTCATTTACGCCACCCTCCCTCGCCCACCTAGGGGCCTGGCTGCCTTGACCTCCTTGGCCAAGCTCTAGACGCCCTCCTGTCCCCACCCCTGCCCACCGAGGGGACAGGGGCATGTGCAGGGGCACTGCAGACACCCCCTCACTGTCGGGGGGCCAAACGGCTGGTTTCAGAAAAGCACTTCGACCAAAGCTTGAAACCTCTCAGGGTCCCCACCTCCCCTGGGTGAACGAACCCAGGCCCCCTCAACTGGGGTTGCAGGCCTGCGAGCAGGGCCTGACTGCCCCCCGCTGACGTCTCCACGTGGGGGCTCCCAGACGCTCAGAGCTTCTGGGAGCGCCGCCCCCCGCCCCCCCCCCCCCACTGCCTGACACTCCCACCCCGTGCCGTTGCCCACTCTCCTGGGCCTGCGTGGCCACTGCTTGCCAGCATGTCCCTCCCTGCCCGCCCCTGTCCCTATGTGGGGGTCCTCGCAGACCCTGCCCCCAGGCTGGGACCCTGCAGCTCTGGGCCTGTGGGAGTCTGCCCCGAGAAGTGTGCACACCCCTTCCCCATGCCCGCAGCTGGGCCAGGCCTTCAAGGCACAGGAGGCAGGGAGGTCTGTGACATGGCTTTTCTGGGACAATAGAACATCTTGCTGCCTGCACTCTAGTGGCCAGGACTCCACAGACAGTGAAGCTAGCAGTCCTCTGCACCCCGTGTGGGCCCTGCCCCCCACCTTCAGGGAAGTGGGTCCGTCCAGCGTCCTGGGGGCCCCGGGGAGACAAGGAGGCCCACGCGGCTCACACGGCTGTGGGGGACAGTTGGCCTCCGCGTCCGGGCCCCGTGGGGACAGGCCCCTGCAGGCCGTGCCCAGCACATGCCCATTACATCATTGTGGCACGGACCCAGGATGGGGGTGCTCTGAGCGTAGCCAGAGTGTGCACGAGGATCTCCCACTAGCGCGTGCCCCCCGGTTGCGGGCCTGGGGTACCCGGCGGTGAGCTGGGTGGCCTGGCTTTCTGTCCAAGGTGACCTGTGGTCCTCATTACTCAGAGCTGGCTTGGGAGCCTCCGGAAACCCCGGTGGCTCTGTCATCACCTGACCTGGGCCCCAATTCTGGCCAGAAGGGCACCAAGTGAGACCCTGGGTGGCCTGGGTGGGGCCCCGTCCCCGGAGGCCAAGAGCGGGGCGGAGGCGGCCGGCCTCCCCGCCTGGGTCTCCCCCCGGGCACCCCCGGAACAGGCTGTGTGGCCCGGGAGGCCACTGCTCCTGCTGCAAGAGGGCCCCTCTGTCCTGGGCTGGGCTAAAAATAGCAGGGGGGGACGGCAGGGCAGGGACAGCCGGTGGGAGGCCCGTGGGGAGGGGCCGGAGGGGGCCGAGGACGGCAGCTCGGGGCCCAGGACCGGCCGTCAATGGCGCTGGTGCTCCCACCCTGTTCCCGGTGGCCGGCCAGCCGAGGCCCAGCTGACAGGCTATTTTTTCCCCTGCTTGACTAAATATGGTCAGGGAGCACAGCCCGAGGGGGCCACTTGGCCGGGGCCGCGTGTTTGGGATGCTTGGCCGGGTATATAAGGACTGCAAAGGTGAGGCGGGCTCCTGACCCGAGGGGGGCCCCCATGCCCGCTCCGGCCCCTCGGGTCAGCCCTCTCCTCCCATCCCCTCCCCTCCCCCGCCTGCGGGAGGCTCGGCGGAGGGCCGTGTGCATGTGTGAGCCTGCACACCCACGGGACCGTCCCCTTTTGTTCCGCCCTGACCTCTACCTGGCGCTGACCCCGGCTGGGGGTGCGGGAGCGTCTGCAGACACAGCCCAGCGCGGGAGGGCTCAAGGTGCAGGGGCTCGAGGTGGCTCCTCCGTAACTCTGCATCGCCCGCCAGTCCTGCGCCTCCGGTCCCTCCCTCCCTCCCTCTCTCTCTCCCTCTCTCCTCTCAAGATCTCCCTTCCAGCTAAGTCTGCGCGGCTGCGGGAGGGCTGGGGGAAGGGCCGGTGCGGAGGGGGGTGCGTGGTGTCTTCTTTCCCTGTGCCTGCCCCCCCCCCGCCCCCCAAGTGCGGACGCATCGGGAGCTCTGGCCTCCCCCACCCCTGCATTCGCGATTGGCTCCGGGAGAAGGTGGATGGTGCCGCCACGGCTGCAGCATCTCCCTGGGAGCCACGCGGGCGCATCGTACCGGGAGCCGCGACCCTGCGCCCGCTGCCGCTGTCGCCAGCCCGGCTGGAGGGGCTCCGCGGTGAGTCCTGCTCAGCCGGCCCGGACGGCCCCACAAACTTGCCGGCCGCCGCGGTGGGGGTGTGCCTGCCGGTGGGTGGGAGCCGGGGCGGCGGGCCGCGTGGTTCCAGCGGGGGCGCTTTGGAGTTTTCTCCTGGCTCGCGGCTCCGTCCGCATTTGGAAAACTGCAGAGCCAGCAGCCAGCAGGCCGGGAGGGCGCGTCCAACCGGGATGCACGAACTTTGACATGCGGGCATTTTGCAAGGAAGCAGCTGCCTCCAGATGCCCGGGGCGGACGGGGGTCCTGGTGCCGGGGCGGGGGGGTCCGGGGGGGGCCAGGGGGGAGGCCGGGGGTGGGGGTGGGGAGGGCGCGATGAACCTGCCCCGAGGCACAAAGCTGGGCGCTGGGAGTGTGGTTAAACTTACCTTGGAACTTGCAGCGTTAACGGTGGAGATGCTGGGGCAGGGGGTCCCAGGCCGGCGGTGTGGCCGCCCCAGGCTGGGACACTAGACTTCCGTAGTTGTCACGGCCCCCATGGTGGGGGGGGGTGGAGGGACCCTATGCTAAGTGCGCCCCGCGGGGAGCATATGTGGCAGAGACTGGGGGCTGGATGGGGGATGGGGCGGGGGTGGGGAGCAGCCAGGGGTCTCTGCGAGGGATCATGACCTCCACGAGGCTGGGGGCGGGGCGGGGGGGGGGGGGGAACCGCGGCTGAGGAGCGCTAGGCGAGGCCCGGCAGGGTGCCAGCCCGCTGCTCCCCCCACCGTGGGGTCCCTTGGAGGTGGCTACTGCCCACTGTCCTCACAGGATGGGAAACTGTTTGAAAAGTGGCCGGGGTTCGTGTTGGGGCAGGGCGGAAGCTCGCGGGACTCTGGCCGGACCTAGTCTAACCCCTCCTGCCCTTTGGAGCCCCCCACTTTCCTCTGTGTCCCAGATGCAGCCTGTGTGAAGGCCTGGCATGGGGAGGGCGGTGAGGGAGGGTCCCCGGCCTGAGCAGAGCCTCTGAGGCCTCACCTGTCAGAGGCTGGCAGGGAAATTTCTCGTGCGAGGGTCTCGAGGGCACATTCTGGGACGCAGGGGGGAGTGGGGGTGCCCCGGCCGCCCTTCTCATGCGGGCTGCGTGAAGGTGATAGACGAGAGCAGCAACACGAAGATGGGACGACGGGACGTCGCTCCTCAGTGTCTTTCTGTAGGGTGGCTCTCTCCTGTCGGTGGGGGGGGCCTCTTGGAGCCCAGATCACACAGCCCCACGGAAAACTCCAGCCTGGCTGTCCCCGGTGCAGCCACCACAGCCCAGGGACTGGAGAAATTGCTTACTTGCCTCTGCATGCTGCAGGCTCTGCTGAGACACAGCCCGGCCCCGGGGACGGCAGCGTCCGGACGACCCTCTCTGGGCCCGTCTGCACAGGACAGGTGGGCTGCCCGGTGGGCAGGGGCGCGCGGGGGCGCCCCCGGCCTTGTCTCGCTGATAGAATTGAAGTGTGTTCAGGCCCGGGGCCACGTCCGGCCACACCAGGACCCTGGGCCCAGCTCCTCTGTCTGTGCCCAGCCCGGCTCCTGCCCCCAGTGAGCCTGCCTGCCCCCGGCTCTCTCCCTCTGCAGGCACCTGACAGCCTCAGCGTCCCACTGCCCCATCCGCGGGCCTCACTCACCCTGGCGATGGCAAGACCTCCCCTCATGGACGCCTGACGCCCCTGGGCGCAGGCTGGGGGGGGAGGGTTAGTGCCCCTTCCTGTGGCGGGGACCTGACCCAGAGGTCACACTGCTCTCTGTCAGACTCTGCGGTTCTGACTCCTGGCTTCGGGGCGGCCGTAGAAGGCAGGCGATGGGGACGAGGGGCTGCTTCTATCACAGGGACATTCTGAGATGCAGTGACAACAATATCGATACAATTAAGTGTTCCAAAGTGCTTAGCTCGCCACTTGCTAAGTTTACTTAAACCCTCTTTAACGGGTTCATTAGAAGCTGGTGAGCACCGGGAAATTCATTAACGGGAAGGCGGCCCCTGCGTTTGACAGTAAATTGCTATTGATCAGGCCCGGTGGAGGCCGGGTGCGGGCCACAGGAGCCAGGCGCCCCTGGGCCACATCGCCAAAACTGGTGGCAGTGCTCGGTGGCCCCGGCACCCGTGTGAGCTGCTCACTGGTGCCAGCCTCTTCTTGGGGGCCGTGGCAGAGGGCGTGACGTGCCAGGAGGGGAGAGGGAGACAGAGGCGAGGAAGGGACACAGGGAGCCACAGAGGGGAGCAGGAGTCGGCTCTGCCCCCCACTGGGCCGACACCCCCCCCACACCCCCCGGCACAAGGGGCTGGCTGAGGCGAGGGCCGCCTCCCAGCGGCTCCCGGCAGCCGCCCTTGTCACACATGTCTTCAAAGACAGAGGCACCGACCGAGCCCTGCCCTTGAGGGCTCTGGTTCCTGGGAGGCAGAACCACCAGGGACCAGCCCAGCAAGCTGCCCGCCAGCTGCCCAGGTAAGGCCTGTCCACTTCTCGGGGGCTCCTGCTGCCCCCCTCTGGGCTCGCGGCCAGTGGTGCCGGTGCCCCCCAGACTCTGGCTACCCGGCTCCCTGATCGCCCCTGGTGGGCTCCTTCTGAGCTGCAGTGTCTTTGCTCCGGCCTCCCCGTGCACTTGGCCGGGACAAGGTGCCCAGATGGAGGAGGGGGGGGGTGCTGAGAGGAAATGGCGCATCCCTTCTCCGGGGTGAGGGTGGGAGGTGACAGCCTGGGTCCTTGCTTTTCTTGTTCCATTGACGCAAAACCAGAGAACTGTGGGGCGAGGGAGGCTTTCTCGAGACTTCGAGCGGGTTTCTGCCTCTGCCCTTCCTGACCATGTGTGTGCACGTTCCCGTGAGCCCCAGACAGAGGGGGAGCCCTGAGGGCAGGGGGCAGGGCAGAGCTTGAGGGCGTGGGGCCTCGAGCACGGGCGAGGCTCCGGGCAGACGCCCCGTGGCCTCCGTGGGGCCTCCCCTTCCCGGAGCCCACGTGACTGTACTCATTGAACTACCTGCTTGGGAAACATACTTCTTTATATGCCCATATGGACCTAAGCTATGGAATGTAAAGAAGTATGTATTTCAGGCGGGGACCTCTCACCCGCGGGGCTGCCCGGGGGACAGACGGACACACAGACAGCCGGGCAGGCGGCTGTGGCCGGGGCGAGGCCTCCGTGGCAGGCCGCCTGGGCGTCAGTGGACGGCCCTGTCCCCTGCCGGCATTGTTCTGTCACTTTGCCTGTGTCAGCAGGTGGAAGCGTTCATCAGACATTAAATATTCAACGTGCTGACTGCGGCAGAGGCAAGGGGGCCTTGTGGCAGGAGTGGGGTCCGGCGCGGGGGCTGGAGGGCTGGGGGTGGGGGCCCTGGGGCAGGAGTGGGATCCGGCACGGGGGCTGGAGGGCTGGGGGTGGGGGCCTTGGCTTGGGAACGCAGGGTGCCTGGGGCTCCGGGCCATCGCTTCTGGACACCCTGAAAGGGGTCACATGCCAGTAGAAAGGGCTGTTTGTGAGGTAGGGGCAGAAAGCTATTCACGGCCACTAGAAGCGCAGGCAGTCCCCTCAGGGTCAGGGAGTCACGCGGGGCAAGGAAAGGGAGGAGGGAAGGGGCTCCTGTGGCCACGTGGAGACCCTCCTTGTCTCCCAGGAGCCGTACTGTGAGGCGGGGACCCCGCAGCACAGTCCCCCGGGGACCAGCAAGCAGGGTCAGAAGGCCCATGGTGCCAGGCCCCGCTCCTGCCTGAAAACACCCAAGCCCTGGACCCCTCGGGCCCCTCGGGAGCCCGTGGGGGTGAAGACAGAGACCGCAGGGTTGGAGTGTGGCCGGCCCTGAGCCCCTCTCCTCAGCTGGTCCTGCCCCAAACCACTACACCAGCCTGAGCTGTTCTCCATGTCCGCGTGTGACCCCGGCCCCTGCCAGGAGAAGAGCCCAGGGTGTCCTGTGGGCCCCGGGGCTTGGTGGTAACGGCCCAGGAGATGAGGGCAGAGCCTCTGTAGAGGCGGTCTCCAGGGCACTGGTCCTCCTCCGGGGAGGCTGAGGGCAGAGGGCCCCGGGGCGGGGGGTTGGCTGGCAGGGGCCAAGCATCTCTGCCAGTCTCTGGCCCTCAGAGTGGGGTGAGGCCAGCGTGTCTGCCCAGGGCACGTCCTCCTCGGGCTCAGGGCTATTTTTCCAATGTGTGTGTCATCTCTGCTTTTCTGGGCGTCCTTGGCATTGCTGCCTGGGGCCCACGGCAGGTGCCCCAGCCCCTCCCACACGCTGACCTTTGGCAGGAACGCGGCTCTTGCATGGGGGTGGGACAGGGAGGGGCAGGCCAGCAGGCCGCCTCCTCCAGCTGCTGGGAGCATTGGGTCTGGGGGCAGCTGGGTTCCCTGAGACACTAAGGTCCCACCAAGGAGCCGGGGGACAGGCAGACATGGGCGGCTCCAAGCTCGCACGTGGCTCCCAGCTGCCGGGCCGGGGGGGGGGGGGGGGGGGGGGGACACCGTAGTCGAGGGCCACTCCAATGGCGTGCATGGTGCATGTCCGGGAGGCAGGATTGTCCTTGGGAACTGCCCTCCTTCCAGCCACGGGGCCCAGAGGGGTCAGTGCCCAGCGTCCCCAGGAAGGTCATCTCTGCCCTATGCCTCCGGCTCCGGCCACAGGGAGGGAAGTAGCAGGGCGCATGGCCACCGGGCCTGGCCGCAGACACACGGCTCTTCCCCTAGATGCATCCCGCTGCACATTAGGGCTTTATTGCAGGATGTGGTGTTTAAATAAAAGCATTAGTGTTTTGGAATCAGGTTTGACTGAGCAGTAAAGCCAGGGAGTTCGCAGGGAGAGAGCTGTAAATTGCCACCCTTCTCTTGATTGGCCAAATTAAGAACGGGCACCACTTGGACGCCTCCCGATGGGAGTCTTGGGGGCGGCTGGAATTTTCTGTTCGGGAAGCCCTAGTTCTTGGCTTCCCGGGGAAGGAGCCAGGGAGGGAGCCCAGAGCAAGCGTGGCTTCCGAGTTGGGTCTTTGGGCCTTTCTGTGGGGGAAGGAGACAGCGGCAGGACGGTGTGTGTCCTCTGCCCAGAGCTCTTTTCCGGGATGGCCCGCCAGCAGAGATGGGCTGCCGCGGGGGCCCTGGGGCCCTGGGGCCCTGGCAGGGGGAGAGGGCCCGGGGCGTTCCTGGGTGGGGTCAGAGCTCCACCCTCTTAGGGCTTGCCTGCCACCTTGGGGACGTGGGCTTTGTGAGGTCGTGGGGAGAAACCCAGGTCGGGGGGGGGGCGGTGCCCCTTTCTCTGAGCTCTAAGAGTGAGGAGTGGGGGGGCTCCTGGGTTTCCGGGACACTTGGGTGGATTGCGGGCCGGTGGCAGGCCCCAGATTCTGAGGTAGAAACGGCAGCTCCGAGAATCGTGACACTCATGTCAGTGTGTCATCGGTTCCGTTCTTCCAGGGGACGGCTCACCAAACCCAGCCACGCTCCAAATGGACCTTTGCCGTGCGAGGGGGTCGGGAGGCTGGGGCAGCTCCGTCGCACCGCGTGCCCGCGCTCGTGCCGACCACAAATTGTCTGTAGCCAGCTGGCCACGTGGACTGTGGCACCTGCTTCCAAGGAGGGGTGCTTGTGGCTCTGGTGTGGCGGTGCGCTCGTCACCGGCGGGAAAGCCCTTCCCTGCATGAGGTTTTCAAGGGGGGAGGGCTGGTGAAGGCATTTGTGAACAGGGCTTAGGAGTCTCGTTGAAAACGGTCCATCTCACGTGAAAAACGCTGCGCTAAAGAACAAATGATCGGACTGCCCTGCAGGATGATGGTCGAGCTGCCGCAGCCCCAGTCAATCAAAGTGGACATTGCTGGAACTGCAAATCCCTGTCCCCCCACGGCCTGAGTGAAAACCGGGAGGGCCCGAGAGCTCTTCAGGGCCAGCGCAGAGCACGGGGCTGGGGCGTTGGAGCCTGGAGGCCGGAGGCCTTGTGGGGCAGAAAGTGGACGGGGCGGGTGCGGAAGTGGGCGGGGCCGGCGGGCGGGGGCGGGGCCGGCGCGATCGCATTAATTGTGCCACCTTAGCATAAAGGGTAGCCTCCGTGAGAGCGGCTTTGTGCTGACTCAGCCTCGCTCGCCGGCCGCACGTCCCACTGCAGAGGGCCTCCGCTCGCTGCCGCTCGGCTCCCTGCCTTTGACGCCCCCTGCTCCTCAGGGTGGCCAGGCCTGGGGACCGAGCTGCTGGAGAGGGGCCCCGGGGAGGAGAGCGCGTGGCTTTCTGGGGGACCCTGGCCTGGCCCCGCTGCCCCTGGCCCGCCAGCAGCCAGCCTCAGAGGGGAAGAGGCTGGCGTGACTTTGGGCAAGAGGAGGGGCCCCCGGCATAGCGCCGGTGGCCCCCCAGGAGCTCCTGCCGTCTCCCGCCTGCATCCTGCTTGGGGATTCTCTCACCCGGCCCCACAAGGCCCTGGACCTGGCTGGCCCCGGCTTGGGGCTGCTCCTGGGTGCCTTCCTGGCTCCCCGGTGGGGACTGCCTTCAGCGCTCCCAGGCGCAGGCTGGCTCTGACCCCGGGAAGGCCCAGCCCGCCCAGCGGGGAGGGGCCACCGGCGCGGTGGCCCGAGCAGTGCAGGCTGCTGCAGAGCTGTGCAGGCGGCATGCAGGGCTGCGCGTCTCAAGGGCAGGGACAAGAGGGCCGGCTCTGGCAGCCCGGCAGCTGCTCCTGGGGTAGAGACTCAGGGCGACCGGCCCTGAAACGTGGCAGGGCACTGGCCATCGGTGCCACCCACCGAGGTTTCCAGAGGCCCAGGTCTGCTTCTCGTGCTGAGCTGGGGGTGAGACCGGGTGTGTGGGACGGGGCCAGGGACACTGGGCACCGAGTCACCTCCCAGGCCCCTGGTGCCCAGCCCAGGGAGAGAACGAAGGAAAGAAGTTTCCACTGCACGAGAGCCGGGTGGCCAGGTCTCTGGCTGTTCCCCATCCTGGGGAGTGGAGCCCCGAAGGACCTGGTGGTTGAGAGTCTGGGGTCGCCCCCACGGGTTCAGATGGCTAGCTTGGGGCACAGAGGACAGCCTCAGGACGGGAGGCTCAGTGACCAGAGTATTTTTAACAGTTGAGTGGTGGGGGTGGGGGAAGGCAGCTGTCGGGAACCTGTCACGGCTTGGGGGTGATACGGGGGGGGGGCGCTCAGTGGGGGACATCTGGAGGTTGAAGGACGCCCAGGACAGACACACTGTTTTGGGTCCTTGTCCCCCTGGCAGGCCTGTCTGCCGTCGGTCATGCCCACATATGGCTACTGGGCTATGTGTCTGTGCGGCCGCCTGCCCGCCTTGGCCGGTATAAATAGTCCACATTCTCAGCTGTCCTGTTGGAGAGGCTGAACTCAGATGACTCCGGGCCAGGGGACGCCCCAGGCGGCCTCCCTGCACCCTGCCCACCACCCCAGTGCCGGCTGCAGTGACAGGCTGGGGTGGGGTGGGGGGGCTCCGAGCCCTGTGCCCTCCTCGCCTCTCCCCTTCGTGGGCCCCAGGTCCAGGCAGGACCTGGAGACCTCCCGTCGTCCATTTCCAAGGGCACTGAGGGGTGAAGAGGGCCAGGACCCCAACTCTGGCCTGGGGGCTATGTGTGGTAGGGCGGGGAGCCACCTGGCCCGGCTCCCACGGGCTCTGTCCCGCAGCGTGGACGCTGTCGCCAGAGTCCCCTCTATACCTCCTCGTCTGTCCCTGGCCATGGCCTCCTGTGCTGCACACAACAGCTTGCCCCAAGGCCCCATAGCTGGTAGGCCAGCAGCTTCCCAGGGGGACCTGCTTTCCTTCCACCTTTGGCCCAAGAAGTGAATCTCTAATGGTGGAATTTCAAACCGCTCTGCAGCCAGTGGAGCAGGTGACCTTGAGTGACGGAATAAAAGGGCCTGCTTATACCCCGCAAAGCACGGGGTGCCACTCCCTGCCTGGAGACGGGTAGCTACGCTTCACACGTCTCCGCTGTTGGAAGACCCCGCCAAGCAGGCAGAATTTAGGGTTGGACGTGCGCAGTCTGTGTTAGCGCAGCTCAGGCCTCCCACGGTAGACTGCTGATCCCCCTGACCCAGCGAAGCACGCGTCCCTGCGCTCCGGGCTCTGGCGGCTGCCGGGATCCGTTTCTGCAGGTGGAGGGGGTGTGACGGGGACTCCAGAGAGGGACCACGGAGCCTGGTGGCTTCTTCTTATCTCCGAGCACGTTGGCTGCTAATTTGCTCCCGAGCTGTCACTGTCCCCTGACCTCAGGGCTCTCGGATCTGGTTCTCAGCCAAGCGGCTTTCTTTCCTGAAATTATACCAGCTTCTACCCCGGCCCTATCTGTGAGCTAATAAGACACAAAAATCCATCTTACCACTTTTTGCAAAGAACAGCAAAACCATCGTGCCTCCCCCTCGGCCTGTCCCCATGCTCTTTGGGTCTATTTGAGGTGAAATTTATCTCTAGGAGGGGCCCCATCAATTTGCCCTGCTCTTTTGTTGACAAGTTTATTAAAAACCCGGGCAACTCCGTATTAAACTTTTATCAGTGTTGAGAAAGAATACATATGTTTCTGAATAGACAGAAAAGTCACGGGACTGGGCCGAGCGGGTCTTGTGTGGCACCTGGCTGGGTCAGCGTCGCGAGAATGAGAAATGTCTGGGGGCGGGGTTTGCTTTTGCCTTTTCACCGCGGGTCTCCCCCGAGACTCCTTTGTAAGGACCCCGCAGCCCGAACAGAATCCCCGGGAAGGCTCCTTCGGCACAGCCCTGGCCGGGCTGCTCCCGTTCCTGGGGCCAACTGTCGCTCTTTGCTATTTATTTTAATAATTAACCAAAATTTGGAATTAAAAATTAATTTAGTGGTGAATCTGAGTGCTAATAGGTAATGTTGCTGCTGGAGATATATTAGGTTACTTATGTTTAAATTTTAAAAGCTTCATAGTAAAAAACACCAGACGCATCCAGATGTGAGTTGTTGGTAACTCCCGGTGGAGGGAAGGGATCTGTTAGCTGTGTAAGGTATTGTCGCGGCCACAGGCCGCCCCCCGGGTGGGTATGTGTTTGGGGGGCTGGGGGGCCGCCCCCGGGTGGGTATGTGTTTGGGGGGCTGGGGGGCCGCCCCTGGGTGGGTGTGTGGA
>NW_026057578.1:1458919-1469046 GCF_023721935.1 Panthera uncia | reverse complement strand
TGGGGGGCTGGGGGGCCGCCCCCGGGTGGGTATGTGGATGGAGGGCTGGGGGGCCGCCCCTGGGTGGGTATGTGCTTGCGGGGCTGGGGGAGTTTAGCTTTGTCTCTGCTCTGTGACCTCCAAGGGCCGTGTCTTTAGCTGCAGGTCTGTCTGGGCTGTTGGCTGCCCTTGAGCAGAAGCTGGTGCCACCTGTTCTCTAGGACTCGGGCTGTAGTGCTCAGTGTGCCGGGCCACTGACACCTCCTTCTGGAGGAGTCTGTGTGGTTTCTGCCCAAAGTGAACGCTGTGCCCTGGGGTCCTGGGCCAGGGGCTGTGGGGCAGCGTGGGAGAGAGACGCTGCTCGCCGCCCTTGAGGGACAATGGCCAGGGCCTTTCACTGAGCCGGGATGGCGGTGACCGCCGTGACAGGGCTTGGGTTGACATCGGCTATGGGCAGGGCGTGGCTGGCCCTCCCACATGGGGAAACTGAGGCTCAGAGAGGCCGAGGAAGCCCGCCGAGAGCCCCCGACGGGTGGGCCAGACTTTGGGACAGCTTAGGGTACAGGGGCAGCCCGGTGCGGCCCAGGTTGTGCGGGGAGCTCAGCTGCTCACTGAGTCCTTGCTGAGTCCAGGGCCCTTACCAAATGCCGGAGAGCTTCCCGGAAGAGGTGCCAGCTGCTGCGTGGGCCCCGGGGGGCACTTGGGGGCAGTGCCAGCAGCACCACAGTCCTCCGGCTCTCGCGTTGGTGGTGTCGCTGCCCCACCGGGACCTCTCGGGGCGACGCCAGCCACACGTCTTGGCGAACACCCCACGCCTTCGTCTACACGGTGGTTCGCTCCAATTATAACTAATTGGACACCTAGTGCATGTTCATAGCGTCTAATTTTCTATCGATTTTAACAGGGCCGTTGGTGTTTTCCGCAGTGATTCCCCACATCCAGTATCAGTTGCTGCTTCAAAAATGCTGAGTGTACTTCCCCGTATGGGACAATTCCGTCAGCAGATGTTTTAAAACCTATTTAATTGTTTTGTTCATAAAATGCACAAAGTGTCTTAGCTGCAGCCTCGGTCTCTCGTGCCCTAGCGGAAGGAGAGGCAGAAGGGCCGGGGAGGAGTTCGGACAAAACCACTACCCGGCTCCAGCCACGGCCTGCCTTTCTGGCAAATGGTACATTCACCGGAACTCGGGGCCCAGCTCTCTGCTGGGCCCTGCAGCCCAGGCCTGGGGCGCAGTCCCTGCCCAGGACAGGCTTACCTTCTGGCGGGACACATCGCGCATGTAAACACAGACTTGGTGATGCATTTGCGAGTCGTGGTGAGGGCCTGGCACCGGCCTTGTCTGTTTTCTCTGGAGTCCTCTGGGCTCAGTCCCTTTGCGCCTCCTTCTGGCCCCGGGGTCAGAGTTCCAGAGAGCAGGCGGTGGGGGTAAGGGGCTGCGGGGGCTCCGGAGGCTGCTTGGTGGAGGTGAGTGGCAGGGCCTGAGCTGGGCGGGGGGCTCCTGGGAGGGTTGGCTTGAGAGGCACCTGGGCTGAGCCATGGGTCGTCCAGGGGCTCGTGGGGAAGTCGGGAGCCCCAGACAGAGGCTGAGACCCCGGGATGCTGGGGTGGCGGAAGGCAGAAAATCGGCCAAATTGAGTTAACACGGTCACTGGGCAACTGAGTCAAAGAGACAGGGACCGCCTCCCCCCTGGAGCCCCACTGCAGACACAGACCCAGCGAGCCCCCCCAAACCCGCCGTCACGTGTGGTAGTCGCTCGTCCAGGAAAGAGCTGCCAGAATGTTCCCCAGGCAAGGCCGTGCGGGGGTACGAGAGCGGGTGGCTGGACATCCACTCCCCCAGGAGAATGGCCACAGGGAGGCGTCCCGAGCCCAGTGCCCTCTAATGGGATGCCAGGATCCCGGTGCCTGGCACGCAGGGGTTCGGTCTGTGCTCGCCGAGACAACCCAGCCAAGACCCCACGGCCAACCCCGTGCCTGGTGCTGGGGCTGAAACCCCTAGGCCACATTTGCTGTGCTCCCTGGCGAGTTCGAAGCTCCCACCTGCTCACGGACAAGGATCGGCGGCTCTGGACTCGAGCCCCGGAGCGTTCCGGCCTCGAGCAGGGGCCTGGACAGGCCGGGGCTGGACTGACTCCGCTGAGGGCCGCGGTGGGACCAACCCCCCCAGGGGAAGCATGCGGAAGCAGAAGGTCTGTGACTTGGGGGAGATTCCGTCAGATGTGGTGAACATGGCCGTAGGGTGTCAAAGGGGTGGGGAAGGGCCGGGTGCCCCGACGGTGTTGGGCGCAGGGTCGACACGGGAGTGACAGTGTTGGCCCGGGGCAGCTTGTCACATCCTGCTCTGTTTGGAACAGTGGCAGGCGGGTCAGAGCCGGGCCAGTCACTCGGTCTACAGGGCCTTCTCTGGAGGGGAAGGGAGGGCTGGGCTCCGGGGGTCCTCGGGGCCCCCCCGCTCCCCGTGCTCCGCAGCCAGAATAAAAGGGTGTTTACAGGGTTGGGACCTGGCGGCTCCTCGTCCTCCGGGGCCGTCAGCTGGTTGTGGGATGAGAAGCCGGAGGTTTGGGGCTCACCCCGGGTTCCCGGTGAACTTCGGGGCCTGGTTTTGAGGGAACGGCCAAGGCCGTTCCCAGGGGAAGGACCCTGTGGCACCGACCGGTTCACTTCTCTGGGGAGGGGCACGGGGGCTGAGGTGTGGAGGGGGGTGGTCTGCGGGTTCTGCTGCCCTCGGGCGGCCGGGTGTATGATGCTGAGCGGCCCAGCCCCACCCCCCGAGCATCGGTCCCACGGTGTCGGGAGGGCAGGGCAGAGAGCGAGGGCTCTGGCGGGTCAGTGCGGTCACCCCTCGCTGTCAGGCTGGTCTGTGCTCAGAGGGAAGTCCACACACCCAGGACGCAGTGTCCCTGGCACTGAGGCTGCTGTCCTCCCTCGTCATCGATGCTGATGAATTGGGTGCTGGCAGGAAAACTAATTTTCTAAAAAGGAACTTGCTCCGTCAGAGTCACTGAGGGTGGTGAGGTTTCTTCGGCCTCCGCTGGCCAGGTGCCGTCCTCACACTGAACGCGGGGCCCTTCCTGGGAGTCAAGGGGACCACCGTCACGTCCCCGACAGGTCGTAGGGTTGCGGGGGGCAGGGCCCTGGGCACTGATGCGGTCAGCTCCATGGGTGCCCCTGTCCTGCTTCACCTCCCACAGCCACACAAGGTGGGGGCTGTCCCGGAATATTCCAGCCCCTCCCCCCTCAGACCCCGCCCACCCCTCCCGGGCCAGGCTGGGCCGAGGTCACCGCAGGCCAGGCTCATGGTCAGCCTGGCCCAGGTGGGACCCGGGGGCCTGTCCTGTGTCAGCTCCGGCTGGGAATGTGACCGGGACAGGGGTGGGGGTGGGGGTGGGCAAGTGGTCTCTCTCCCCAGGCTGTTAGCCCCATGAGGGCAGGGCCCTGATGTTTCTTGGCTGGGCCCCGGGGCTGAGACCAGTGGCAGGTGCCAGGGTCCCTGATGTACCAGTGGGGGGCCGGGGAGCCACTGCTCTGGATGGAGCCCCTCTGTCCGGCATGGGGCCCCCCACCCCCACCCTGGGCGCGTCCCTCTCACGTTCAGCCCCTGCAGGGCTCCAGGGCCCCTCCGCCATGGTGAGCCCTGCAGGCAAGGTGGGGGCAGAGGCTGGGCGCCCCCACCACGTCCGGACATCACCCTGGGGCCGACTTTGTCATCCACGTCGCTGCTTCCCGTGGATCCCGGAGCCAAATGCTTTGCTAAAGCTGGTAAAATGGAACCAAATCAACTGTTCAATGGATTTGGTCCCCTTCAACCAGCTGTAGCTGCGCATTGATCGCACCGTCGGCCAGGCTGGAGGACGCGGCGGCCACGCGGAGGCCACAAGGAGGCCACAAGGAGGCCCGGCGAGGTCCGGTCCGCTCCAAGTAAGCGAAACCCCTATCCTGCCCGGGCCCCCGACCGGCCTCGGGTGGGACTCCCGACTGAACCCCCCCCCCCGCCGAGACCTACCTACCCTGCTCCCAGTGTGGGTCCCTCGGAGCTGTGCTCCCTGGGGCGGCCGGGACGGTGGCCAGCTGTGGCTGCCTGCCCCCCGCGGCCCTCAGCAGGGTACCGTGAAAACGTCCGTTTCCACACCGGCACGCTGCTGGGAAGTCTGTCCTGGAGCCCTGCATCCTGCCGGTCCCCGAGAGGCAGACCCCTCTCAGCCTCTGCTCTTTCTCCTTGAGGGTGACCTTGGCCCCAAGGCCCTTCACCATACCGGGCGCCCCTGTCACGCTGATGGCCTTAGGAACGGCTCTGGTGGTGGCTGGGGAGGCCCGCACCGCATGTCCGGAGGTCACTTCAGGCCCTGGCACCACCGGCCGTGGGCAGTGGGACCCCGCACGCCCTGCCCGGGGGGGCCCCAGGACTCACACGAGAGGCAGGGCTCCGGCCCAAGGGGCCACTTTGGGAATCCAGCCCAAGCTAAGGACCTCACCCGCCCCGTCTGTCTCATTCCTGCCTGAGGCTGCTCTCGGTCCAGTGTGAGATGTGGCACCTCGCTGGGGACTCTGGGGCACACCCCACGGGTCCTCGGGAGAGGAGAATACCGGTCCTCACCGCCGTCCGCCGGCCCAGGAGCAGATCAGTTAGCTCTTCAATTGATTGGATACAGTTCGCGTCCCTCTCCCATCGCGGCAGGGCTGGAACCGGGTCCCGTCCTTACAGGAGGGAGGTTCTTGTGCAAATACTGTGCCAAGACCAGCGGCCAGCCCTGGCCAGACACCCACTCAGGAAACCCTGAAACTGGCGAAGGCCCCTTAGACACGAGCTACAGTTTGAGTCAGGACACAATCCTGGCCGTGGGTGAGGACACCTGTCCCCAGCCTGCCCCTTCCTTCCTGTCCCTGCAGCCTCACTCTGGGTCAGCGCCTGTGGTTCTGATTCTGACCTGTGTTGACACCTGCTGGTGCCAGGACCCGAGAACATTCTGTGATGCTTAGGATAGGAAGGGGGAGCCCAGGAGGAGGGTCACGGCAGGGTCCAGTCTAGTCTCGGGGCCCCCTGCCCCTGGCCTTAGCTTTCCCCTCTAAATGAAAGGATGGACCGACCAAAACCTGCTCCCATCTCCACCTGCGCCATGGACACCAGCCCCTGAATTACTGGAAAGGGGGTGCTTCTGGTTCCCGCCCCCTCGCAGGCTGTCTTTGGTCAGGTCCCCCGTGAGACCCACTGCATAGACCAGAGACCCCTCTGCTTCCTTTGCCACGGGTGACCGCACGGATGCTGTGGGTTAAGTGACTGCAGACCCCAAACCGGCCCAAAGTGTGCCCGGCGGGGCTGGCACACGGCCAGGCAGCCCCAGTAAGCAGCCACAGGCAATACGTGAGCAAATGGGCTTAGGTACATTCCAATAAATACTGCGGACACCGATGTTTGAATTCCATGTAATTTTTACCGGTCATGGGTTTTTTCCCCCCTCGATCCTTTAAAAATATAAAAGCCATCTCGGCTCTCAGGCAATGTGCATGCAGCCATCTGGGGTTTGGCCCTAGGGTCCCAGTTTGCCCCACCCAAAGGGACAGCAAAGACACGTGTTCAGCACAGTGTGCGTGGAAAGCACCACGGAGGCCCCTGCTCTGTTCCTGGTATTAGCTGCTTAGCGGACATTTGGTGAATGAACAGGGGGAGGCCCCCAGGGAAGCCCCTCGCCCAGTCCCAGCTTTCCCAGAGCCGGAGGGGCACAGAGGCCTGGCCCACCCGGCAGGCGAGCGCATAAGCGGGAGCCCAGCAGCCGGGGGTGGGTCCGCGTTCTCTGTAGCTGGAGACGCTCTGTCCTGAGCCTTGGCTGGGCTGTGGGTCCGGAGGTGGGGCTGTCCCTGCCCCTGGGCGGCCTGCCTGGCTCTCGGCCGGATGTGCTCACGAGCAAGGGCCAGTAGCTGCAGCAGGCATCCACCGGGTACCAGGGCCCAGCTCGGGGCCTAGGCGGGGGGCCGGGGCACAGGGACGTGGGTTCGTCCTGGGGACCACACTTCCTGCAGCCTCACACTCTGCTCGTCATGGCCCCAGAGTCTGTGTCCCCTCGGGACTGGGCGTGGCCGCCAGAAGGGTGAGGGAAGCACCCGTGGTCACACGGCAGTCCCCGCCCAGCTCAGCTTGGGGTTGGCACGCAGGGCTGTGGGGCCTGGGCTCGTCCTTCCACCCAGGCCCTTGTCCGGGCTGAGCTTGGGCCGCTAGGGTGGTCCCGCTCGTGGTTTCCAGCCATGCTGAGCGTTCGGCTTTGCGGGGGCCTGAGTGTCTCGCCTTGGGTGAGGCTCCAGGGGAGAGCGGGCAGGGGCTCCCTCGCCGGGGAGACGGTCTGAGGGGCCAGCGCTCACAGATGGTGCCTGTCGCAGCCCACCGCAGCTGTGGCCCCGTCCCTGTGCTCGGAGGACGCATAGGGGCTAGCCTTCCCTGCTCCGTATCATTAGCTACTCCACTCACCGTCCGGGTCACTCACGGCGGCCCTGGTGCTGAGCCCTCTCGTCCGCGGGGGGTTCCTTCCAGCCACGATTTCCTACCTGGGCTGCTTCTGAGGCCACCTGGGGACTTGTCCCCTCCTGGAGACACGCCGACTTCCCCGGGAGCTCAGGGTGCAGGCCTCCCGGGCCTCCTGCAGCACCTCAGCCTGGCCTGGCCCTCTGTCTCCCTCCGGCCCCGGCGCCCCACCTCTCCTTAGGCCTCGCTGGCCAGGGTGCCCCCCGTGCGTCCCCACGGTGCCTCTTGTCCCTAGCACCCGGCTGTGGGGTCCCTTGTGAGTTCAGGGTCCCTCGATGGGGTCCTCGCCTGGCCCTATGCTCCGGCCGAGACTGTCCTCGGACACTTGTGTCAAGAGGCCGGCGAAGGTTGGTGAAGGCGATGTGCCTCGCAGAACCTTCACGGGAGTCAGGGTGGGCCCGGGGCGGGAACTCGGCCTTCCGGGTCTCCAGGGGGACCTGTGGCCTCCGGAAGCTGCTGAAGAAGGAAATGGCGGTCACCAGTCCCTGCCGACAGCCACCTGGACCAAGGCCGTGCGCCTGACAGCTTTAGGCCTGGCTGCTTCCTGATCCTGGACCTTGAGCTCCTAGAGAAAGAGACCCCCCCGACCCGCCGCCTCTCAGAGCCCCCGCTCCCCCGACCTGTGCCCCTGCCCTGGACATTCCTTACCCCGAGGGGGCCCTGAAATGTCGCTACATTTCAGTAGAGAAAAGAGTGTGCGCCCTTGAAAGAGATTCTTCTTTCTTGGAAAATGTTAAGATGCTTTTCCAGTAAGTGACCCCAGATGCTTTGTACGTGGACAGTGAGTGACAGCAAGACGGAGTGTCCTTCCTCACGGGGACAGGGTGGGCGCGTGGCGGTGGGGGAGGCGGGTCCTCGAGCTGGAAAGCTCCCTCCCTGCTGTTTCCACGGCCTCTGAAGAGCTTTGTATCTGGAGCTCGTGTGGTCGTCTAATGAAGGCGGTGTGTGTTTTCAGCATCCAGCCTGGTCCGTTGTCCTCACCCCGGCCCCGCACCTCCTGGGACAGCGCTCCCGTCCTGGGGAAACACTGCCTCCCTCAGACGTTCAAGTGCCAGCACCACTCACACCCCATGTGGCTGGCGCCCCAGTGCACTTGTCCTTGTCTGTTGCCCCTCTGGTTCTGTGCAAGTCCCAGCACTGACAGCTGGGGACACACCCGCACACGCACACACACGCACAGGCACACCCAGGCAGGGGTGCACGCACACACACGCACAGAGACCCGATTCACGGTCACAATGGGGAGGCAGGGGGATGGTGCGTGTGGGGTGAGGCTCAGACCGAGGCGGTCAAGCTGGGGACTGTGGGCTTTCCTTGGCAACCCCACCGAGGAGGACTCAGCCCCTGTCGCGCGCGCCCCTCCCTGGGCCCATGGCTCCTCCAGCCCTCTGCTCTGCCACCTTTATGGGCCTCCGTGCAGCCGCGAGGCGTGGGGGTCCTGTCTGCACGCCCCCTCCATCTGTCTTCTGTCGTCAGAGATCAGGTCTGCCTTTTCCAGAAATTTCAGCGCACGCCTCGGTGTGCGGCCGGCTCTGCCTGGCATTGCCTGGGCTTTTCTTGAGACTCGTGCGTGGTGGCACGCCTGTTCCCCTTCCCCTCTTTGCCGGGCAGCATCGCGTGTCCCGTCGTGGGAGGAGACAGGGGCTCGGGGAGGAGTGGGCACACAGTGGGCTGCAGTCTGCCGTCGCTCGGGAGTCCGGACGGGCTCAGTGTCGGCCGGGGAGAGAAACCCAACTCAGAAGGGAATTTAGGGGCTCGTGGCTGCAAGCTCCGAAGCTCGGGCTGGATCCAGAACCTCCGACTGTGTGATCGGAAATCTGTTTTGGCCTCCACCTCCTCACCACTTTCCCCTGGGCTGGCTTCATTCTGGGGCAGGGCCTGGGGGGGGGGGGGGCAGGGGACTCACTGAAGCAGCCCCAGCAAGCGTCCCAGGGGATGCTCGTGGCCGGGCCTGCGTCACCGGAGCCCTCGGGGTGGGGTGGGAGTGGGGGGGTAGTGCTCGCCAAGAGGGGCCGCCTGGGCGGAGGGGAGGTGGGTCCGGATTGACACGACTCATTTTGTCCTTTGTATTGACCTTTTCCGGAGGGCCCGCAGCCCTCATCTGGCCTCCGTTTGCTCCAGGGCAGCCCCTGGACGTCTGTCAGAGGGCGGCAGGATGGTGTGCGGGGCAAGCAGGAGACAGGTCCCCCCAGATGGCCAACCAGACAGCGGTCGTGGGTGGGGCCGGGGTCCCCCAGGGGTTGGAAGCTTCCTTCCTTCACGGTGGGCAGAGGGGCTCTGACCAGCACAGAGGGGAAGGGGGGCCCATGGAAGACTCCAGGTCCGGCCCCCTCTTCTGGCCCCTCCATTCTCAGGACACACGGAAGACCCCAAGTGTGCCGACAGCCGCAGCAGCGGTGGGCAGGCCTTGCTGGTGTCTGCTTCGAAAAACAAGCACCAGGAACACCCGACCTTTGTCACAGGACAGAATGAGGGGCGCTGGGCCCCGGCTCAGTGCTTGTCAGAAACGAGCGGGTTTCTCGTGTCACTGGGTTGCACCACTGTCGTCCTCGGAGGGCGGGGATCGGTCTTCCTGCTGAGTCAGACAACGTGGAGCCTGACAGCCAGCAGGCGAAGCAAGTCCTGTAGGGCTGGGGGCTCCGGCCCCCGCCCACCTTGCCCACCTCGGTGGCCGTGGCGGATCCCCTGTCCGTGGGGCCACTGTCCCCCAGGACACACGGGGCTGGGGCTGTGCCTGCCGGCCACCCGAAGAGGCCTCTTCCGTGAGTCTCAAGGCAGAGCCGGCCCACCTGGCCACAGCCCTCGGGGGAGGCGTGTGCTGCCCTGAAGCGGCCCTGGGCCCTGCACAGGCCTCCGGAGAAGTCCTGGCCGGGGACCCTGGGAAGGTGTCCCCAGACCTGTTCTCCCCTTTAACTCGGGACTGCCCTGCACGGCTCCTCACGGGAGGCTCGAGGGGCCCGAGGTGCTGTGCCCGGGGTGTGCGGGCCCCGTGGGCATCTCCATCCCGTGCCTCCCCCGTTTCCCGCAGCCTGTCCAGAGGCAGAAGGATTTGGGGACCCCCTTGGGGTTCAGGACGTGCTTGCTTACACATTTAAATTTCCCCTCAGGACGGAAGTCCTTGGGGGATGGTTCTCTCACTCCCGGGACGGTGACCACGGTCTCCTGAGTTTGACGTGCTCCTCTCTGCCGGCCGCCCATGCTCTAAGTGCCCACGGCTGCGCCTCCTTCCAGGCCAGCAGAGACGCCTCCGAGAGACCCTTCCTAGTAATTCGGCCATCCCCAGTGGGCCCTCCCCCGCCCATGGCACTGACCTTCCGGGCACTCTTGCTTTGACAGTTTCTAATCAATCCCGTCTATGACAATAATAACGTAATGACACAATAATAAAAATAGCTGCGTTTGTGCATCTCGTGTGCTGTCAGCCCCGAATGGAAAGTCCCTGCACCTGACCAGGAGAGCAGGGGGACAGGACAGGACACCAAGGAAGGCTCTTGGGGACGGGAAGGCTGGCGACCTGTTTCAGGACTGGCCAGTCCACCGGAGACCCTGGGTATGTGACTTGCCTTCTGCACGTGTTCCAAACCTGCCCAGGAAGGACTGCCCCCCGAGGAAAGACTGCTGCCCCCCCAAGGAAGG